>NW_009187072.1:0-34340 GCF_000690835.1 Fulmarus glacialis | reverse complement strand
CCTGGGCTGGCTGTCAGCACGGGCTGGGAACGCAGCCACCGCACTGGGATTCCGCAGGGCCCCTTTCTGTGAGGAAACAAAGCCATGCTCCTTGCACAGGAGCACTGTGGGGCTCCCTAATAGCCAGCCATGGACCAGGGGGCCCTGTTGTGCGAAGAGCTATAAATACCGATAAGGATGGCCGCTGCCCCAAAATGCTCCGAGTCCCATTCTGGCATGAGATGGGGATCACAACTCCTGCTTGCCGGAGAGTTTTTCTTGTCAATTGACGCAGCGTCGTTTCCTGCCACCTCCACTCTGTGCGTGTCATGGCCACGTGCAACCTCTACCGTTAGCATTTGAGGGCAGAGCAAGGAGCATCGTTTCTGCGAAGCGGAGGTCCCCCTTCTTTCTGGGGAGCGCAAAGTGGACAAATACATTTTAGGCCAGAGCTGCCAATACAAGCAGTTACGGAAAATCAGATCACAGGTATGGGCACCCCCATCCACCAGCTTCAAGGATCCGCAAGGTTAAAGATTTAATGGCTTTAAAGATTTAATGGCTTCAACAGCATCCTCAGTTGCAGCAAGCACACAGCCATGACGAGCGCATTTGCTCCACGGTGCACGTGTGTCGTGTGCTACCCCACGCGGGCTGGTGGGAAGGAATCCAAGCAAGCCGAACTGCATTGGGCTCGTTGCACAGTGCCCAGTGTTGCTATTTAGCAGAGTGCTCCTCATCCATCCTCCTTCCCCAAAATACACCACGGCGTCCAGCTCCTAAAGCCGGATCTTTTGGCTATTGCAAGCAAACAAGCGGTGAGGAAGGATCGCATCTAAAGAGCATCGGGTGGGCTTTGCAGCCTCCTCTGCTCGTCTTCTGGCCGTCCATAGGAAAATCCCATACGGGGAAGCCCTGAGGAGGGGTTATGCTTACAAGGAGGACGTTTAGCTCAGCCTTTCTTCAGGTCAAGGCTTGTACAGGAATATGCCTCCTTCCAAAGAGGAGACTGGATGCTTCAGTTCAAAAGGCAGGGAGGGGAAAGGGAAAAAGCATAAACACTTAGAAAATGTAATTTAGCCTTAATGGGATTTACTTTGTGGCTATGGTCTCCCTGAAGCGATAACACCGCATAACAGATTGCAATTCATTGAAGGTAGAACAAACCTCGAGGGAAAAAACGCACCTCTAAGCAGAACAGAGGAGCCCATGCAGTTTGCTGCCAGGCCCAGGAGGAGAAGGACATGGAGCAGAGCAAAGCTTTGGGCATGGGGGCTCAGCTAAGTGGCCAGTGAGGAAAGAAAAAAGGCATTTCTCGGGCTTTTTCAGTGCCACTGAACTCCGTGGCTGGCAAGAGGGGATGTCGTTGCGTGGGACAGAGCTGGTGGGCCTCTGCAGAGGTCTGGTCATGGCTGTGCTCGGGGCTGCAGGAACCAGAATGCTTCAGCGCCATCCCATTACCTTCATGCCACGAGAAATTTCCTTTATCTCCCCGCACTCGGAGGTTAAGTTTCGGGAGGCCCACTGATATGCAGTCTAGAGAAACAACCTGGTGAGCAGAGATCTCTAATGCACGTGGCTCCCCTTGGCTTGGTGGGATCTGGGTGGCTTTGCATGCCCAGCGGCACCCAGTGGGTTGCTGAAGATGCTGCAACCACCATGACCGGCTTTTGGGGCCAGGGCAGATTTGTGCCAGCCCTCTGCGAGTGCAACGCCCATGGGAGGACGTTTCCCTGTGCAAGGGCGGCATCCACTCCACAAAAGTCTTCACCCCACCTTCAGTGAGGTCTAAGGCAGAGAGAGATGCTGGAGGTGGGTGAGGATGCACTTGGGGAGGTGGGAGTATTCAGAGAGTGCAAGTGAGCCTGTAGCTGTGGCCGGTGAGACCCTTAAGGCAGTATGGAGCCTTAATAAAACCAAACAAAACGACAAAACCCCCACAAAACCTAAATCTGGATACCACACAGCATCTTTGTGGCCTCGTGGGTCTGGGAATGTCTGGGATCGGGGCTCCCTCTAGAGGGTTTTGCACAGCCAGCAAATGGCCACGCCGTGGCCTTGGGGAGGGGATGGGATGGGATGGGACCCATCCTTCCTTCCCCTGAGGTCCTGCTTTTCATGGGGTGGCATTAAGAGGATTCCCAAACTGTCCTGAGCCAACACGAGCATCTTCAGCTCTGCCAAGGGGGATGGCAGGGGCAGACACTCAACTGCCGAAGGGCATTGGTGCTGCATAAGGCAAGAGCTGCAGGTCTGTCCTTCACGAAGGCTATGGCACTGACAGCACTGGTGCCATGGTGCTTCTGGTCTGTCAGAGACAGCAGAGCCCGTGAGGTGAAATATCTGGTGGCCATACATCACTTGGGTTTGCAAGAAAGTTGTTTACATCGATTGCTTAAGCCAAGCAGGATTTGGGGAGATGGGTGTTGGAAGCGACTTTGCTTCATTGGTGCAGGCAGAGCTGAAGCCATGCTTGGAGATCCTGTCAAGGGGTTGGAATGATTTAGGGCAAGCACCATGTCCTGAGGTCAGAGCAGCAGGACTACAGCCAGGAGATGCGTAAAGGCAACCGGCCCTCCTCCCCCAAGGGAAGAAGGTTTAGATGGGCAACAGAACTCAGAGCAGGGGCTACCACCAGGAGACACATCCCACCGTGAAGCTCCTGGCTTCAGACACCAGGATAAACTCATCATCAGAGCGGTGCTGTGCTGCCGTGAAGGAGCAGCCTTGGAGAATGACCCAGCCAGCAACCTACGGTGCAGCTCATCACCGGCCAGACAGCTCCTGTCTGGGAGTGGTGGCAGTGATTTACCGTTACTGACTTATCCTCAGACATCTATGGCTGCTCTTGTGTCAAAAGGCGTTTTCACTTTCTAATAAACCTGCTTGACAACCCTCTGAGATATTTTGTCATAAAGGGCGATTGTAAAGCTTAAGTTTCGTTGCTAATAACTTCATTACAGCACAGACTGCCCAAAGCAACAAGAGACTTCAAACACGTCCATAAAAAAAAAAAAGAGACATGTTAACTCATCCTCAAGGTTTTAATTAGAGCACCTGGAGGTGGCAGGTAGGCAAGTCTGCAGCATCTCATGGTCTTCACAAGGGGATCTCAGCTCTCCAGCTGCTCGGGCCGAAGTCGCAGGTAGAGAGAGGTCATGCATCAAAAAAGAGCACCGGGAAAGAGGGTTTGGGTGCTTTCAAAGTCTCGTAGAACGAAACCTCCCCTACAATTCGAGGTCCAAACAAATGAAGTAGTAAGACACCTGAAATTCTCCCCAGGCCCTTTCACAAAGGACTCTGCTCAGCTATGGCAGAGCCAGAAGGGACACTGTTTGAAAAATGAGCAAAACTGAGTTGCTCCTCTGCGTATGAGTCCCAGCTGCCCTGTTCACTCTGGGAGGGACAGGAGAAAGCTGGAAAAAGAAAAGCCACAAGAAGTTGCACTCCCTCCTGATTTCCACCTGTTCTGCTGCTGGGACCAATTTCCCCCATGCAAACACTGGGAGAAGACGAGAAGGACACAGCTTGCACCAGCCTGCTGTCCCACAGGCTCCCTCAGAGCAGCAGCTCCTAAGGGGGTTTGCAGCTGATGGTTTCCTTGCTAACCTTCACTAGATGGTGCTCTACACCCTCCCTTGGCAGCCCCTTCGCAGCCAGAGCCTGTTTCTCCTATGCTGCGTTTTCAGCTGTAGTCTTAGGTGGGAGGAGAAAGGTCTGTTCAGGGGATGTTTTCTGCAGAGGCAAAGCATTCTGCACAGTGGCAGTGGGGTTTGGAGAAGCAGCCATCTCTCAGGTTGCATTGAAATGCAATGGGAAATGCTTAGAGGAAGAGGCGGTCGAGCGGACAGAGCGAAGGGCAAGGCCATTTGCCCCCCTACCTGGAAGGTCCTGGTTTGCACGGAATTGCCATCCACAGAGGAATCGCGTCCCAGCAGAGGATGTCCAAACTTGCCTGACCAGGACTTAGCTGAAGGAGGACACTTCACCACTCTCCAAACGTGACTGTGGGCACATGCTTTGTGCGCAACCGCTTCCAAAAGTGTCCTGGGAGCTTCAGCACCTCCGGTCACAGCAGAGGACCGCAGTGCTTGTGTCTCCTCCTTCCCCCCTTCAAAACCCGAGTGCCAGCCCCAGCCAGCCCTCCCTCCTGCAGCCGAAGCTGTGGGCTCAGGCAGGTTGTCGTATTAAACAAGATGCAACCTCTGCTGCCTCATCCCAAGAGCTGCAGAGACCTGAAGCACGAAGTGGGCTCAATGACAGGTTCTGCCCCTGCGAAGCACCAGACACTCTCCAGCACCCTCCTGGCATCAGCCCCGCGAGAGCCACCCGGAGCACCGGGAGGGAGGACGCCTCTGCCAAGCTTGGCAAACTAACCTCTTAAGCGGAGCTTGTCAGCCAACAGATAAACACACTTAGAGTGTGTTTATCACCCTTTGATAGGGAATACGACACGTGTTTATGTAGAGCGTGGAAGCGGAGAGGCTTTCTGACTGTGCAAGAGACCTACCCAGCAATGGAGATGGGTCTGCTTTGGATAGAAAAAGGATTTTCAAGGTTTAAGTGACGAGTTTTTTTACCTAGTTGCCATCTCCTGCATTTCCTTTGCCAAGAGGTTGCCTCTTGTCTTGAAGCCTCCGACCCCTGAGTCAAAGTTTTTGCATTTGTTGCCGTTTTTGAAGCCTGTTTGAGACCCTGAGGGGAAGATAGAAAATATTGCCCAACAACAGGTCTTTCCTAAAAGCTAGTTTTGCAGGACAAAACCCCTGGAGAGGCTGCCTGTACTCCGTGCCATGGATACTTTCAGCATACACAGCATAAGACGTCTCCTTTGACAAGCTGTCAAGAGCTTTCAAGAGGCTCTTTATTGCTCTACACACCCTGGCCAGGAAAGCTTGAGCAAGCGGATTAGCTTTGCGAGAGTCAGTCCTCTGCTCAGACGTGGGGTTTCGGGCACTGCCGCCCTCCCAACCTTCATTAGTATAATTTCAGTGTAACAAAATAATTGGGCGCAGCCTTGAAGGCATCTCAAGCTGGATCTTAAGCAGGCATTGCTGCCATGGGGGAGTGGGGTTGTTTCTTCAAGGTTTCAGGTAGGTCTTTCTTCTGAGGCAACAGGTCCCCAATTTTTCTGGGGTTGACCATGTCTCTCTGTGCACCCCCTTCAAGCCTTGCAACCATGCAGGCCTCCTGAAAAAGAATTTCCTGGACACCCAGAGGAGAAGTTGGCAAACAAGGCTTGGGAACCACAGAGTCACAGGTTTTCATATCACCTAGCATTGTCCAGGCACCAGGTTCAACCCAGAGCAGACCCTGGGATCCGGTGCAGAGCTGATCAAAGGAACGCTGATAACGTCCACTGGAGATGCTGCTTGCAGCAAGTGTTGTTCCAGAAGCTGAAGACCCATCATTGCTTTGATTTGTGATCGATCGGTGTTGAAAGATGGGAGATCCCATCAGAGAGCTGCTTTTTTAGTAGGAGGAGGGAAAAGCTAAAAAAAAAGAAAGACTTGTTTCACCAGCTGAGTTGGAGTCATTTCCCTGACCATCTCTGTCCCAATGCCGTGGAAGGCAGCGTGCTGGCAGCCGTTCCAGTGTTCCAGCCTGACACCAAGCGTATTTGCCTTTTGAGAGATGTTTGAAGATCAAGAGGATTACAGAGGGATGGGAGGAGATGAGTAATGAGGAAACAGCCTTCAGGAGGCTGCTGGGGCCAGCGAGGAAGCTATCCGAACTCTTTATGCCAAGCCTTGCATCTTCCGAGAGGCTCAACCGCTTCTGCATCTGGACAGCATCAGTGAAGGTGGGCGAGAAGTAGAAGCTCCTTTTCCCCCATGAGCTTCTCTGCTCTACACATCAAAGGCAATGCCACAGGAAACCCCACAAGTCTGTCTCATCCTAGAGATGCTCTAGGTCTTTCCTGGTGCGGACTCCCTTTACGCCAGCCCCAGGTCAAAGGCTTGCTGGGGAGTCGTTTCCCTGCCCTTGGGCATCAGGTAGCCCTATGGGCTCGGCAGAGCCGGTGGAGGTGATGCAGCACCGCTGCCCGCCCGCCCCACCAACCCATCTGTGTTCCCCAAGGCGGGTGGGAGGAAAGCGCTTTTTAACTTAACGCTGGAGGTTTTAGGTGGGACTAAGATGCATCTTACTAGCACACAAGTTTCATGTAGCGCAAGGGCTGGTGTGAGCCAGCCCTGGAACACCTCGTGCTGCTCACTTCCTCTCATTTAACAGACACGAAACATATAAAGGTTCATTAATATTGAATAAAGCCCCATCTCCCTGCACCATCATGCCACTTCAAATCATCTCGACTGACTGCAGCAAGCTTTCTGCACCCCGGCGTGGATGTCTACGTGCAAGTCTCCCTCGATACGCAGCCAGCACATTAAAACCTGGCAGGATTTTAATGCAGGCTCTGCAGGGCGATTCTTGGGGTACGCACCCCAAGGCCTGGGTTGCAATTCCTGGCTGTGTAAGACCTGCCCATTTGTAATGCAGCAACATCTCTGCCTGGATTGTGCCCTCGGGGGGAGCCCCGGGGACAGGTTTGCAGGCAGAAAACGGGGTGGTGAGCAGGGCCGGCGTCCCACGCAGGGACACGGGTGCAAGCATCGGAGCCGGATCACCAGGACAGCTCAGCAGCACGAGCTGCTGCATCCCCGTATCATGCGCATTTTTGGGAGGGCTGTTTGCTTTGCTTCGGCTCCTCCCTATACAAGCTGATAACGTGCAACCGCTATTGCGCTCAAAAACTTGCTGCAGCGAGCAGAAAAACCTATAGTCAGCCACGGCTGGCTCTGCAGGATTTGGTTTTGTTGCCGGGTCAGGCAGCAGCTGCTGCCTGGCATTAGCATCCCCAGTGCCACTGCGGGCTGGAGCTGTTCCAGCATCTGGGACACCTCGGTCTGGTGGCAGCTGTGAGGCCATATTTCCTAAAGGGTGGCAGGGATCCTCCCTGTCTCCAACCCGGGATACGGGCAGGAGCATCGCATTGCTGAGCGCTCTCAGCCACCGTCTTCCTCCCCCTCCTCCACGCAGTGCCGGTGCTGGAAGAAAAGGGAAGAGGATCAGATGCTGCAGAAGTCCTGACCTCATTACAATGCTGCCTGCATACGTTTTGTGGTAATGCTGTGATAATTATCAAATGCTTCCTTTCCATTTTCCCAGCCAGGCACCCACATTATTGCCATCGCCCCGTCTCCTTGTCTCTGCAGGAGCGCCCTTAAGGATCGCCTTTGCATTTGGCTGAACAAGATGTTCTCGTCTGAGGAACCACAACAGTGTTTTTCCTGGTTTTCCTCGTAAACCACACCGGCAGCTTTTCTTCCTGCCATTTTGAGTAGGGTGCACTTTTCTGACGAGGGTTATATACGAGGACAATATACCCGTCATTTCCCATCAGCTTTTTGGTTAGGTGAGCCCAGTTTTCCAGGTCAGAGAGCTGGTGTGCCTAACAGAGTGATAGCGTGAGGAGATACATAAATACAGTACCCCAAAGCAGTTTGGGTGGTGTCCTCCCAATGAGACTTCGGAAGCATCCAAACAGTGACTTCTTGTGTAAGGGTAGAAACGTCCACAGCATCACTGGTGTCGGGCCTGTCCTGCATATCAAGGAGCGATCAGATAATAACGCCCCGTGCAACACCTCTACCTGCTCAGCGGGTGATGGAGGACACGTGTAGCCCCAAGCCAGCCTGGCCATTGCAGGTCAGTGACGTATCAGGCATGAACTGCAGGGTTTGCTGCGCTCACCTGTGAGCTGGCAATTAGTCCTTGCACGAGTGCTGGAGTAGTTCATGCATGAGCACCGATTTAATCTGTGCGTGAGCACCCAATTAATCCATGCATGAGTGCCCAATTAATTTATGCACGAGAGCCCAAATTGTTCATGTGTAAGCACCCAATTAATTCATGCATGAGAACCCAATTAGTCGACACATGAGCACCCAATTAATTTATGCATGAGCACCCAATTACTTCATGCATGAGCACCCAAACAACTCAAGCGTGAGCGAGCCATTAATTCATGCATGGGTGCTCGAGGAGTTCATGCATTAGTGCTCAACCTGCGCACACCTGAGCACCCTCTTTGCTCACGCGTGAACACCCACTTAATTCACGCACCCACTTAATTCATGCATTGACACTCAAGTTAGTCCATGCATGGGTGTCTGATCAGCTCGTGCATCACTGAGTGTTTACCTGAGTACGTAATTGCTTTCGTTTTCTTTTTCTCATTACCAAACCAATGAGTAGAAGTTTGTGTTAGTTTGCAATAAATGAAATTAAGTAAAAATTCCCCCCCATAAATAGCATTTTGCTGGCTGCTGTGAAAGCGTGGTGCAGGAAGGGGCTGCCCCAGGGATGGGGATGGTGCAGCTGGGGAAGAAGGCGCAGGCAGTTCTGTGGCCAACGCCTCTGACGGCAGCAGTCGCTGTGCTTTGACAGCCATCGTGCCTCCCCTGCACTTTGCTTGGCGTGTTCTCTCTGTGCGTATTCCTGCTCATCTTGTTTTGCCATATAAATGAAGGCAACGTGGTGCTCGCACCCAAGGTGTGCTCACATCTCATGCAAAAGAAGGGACCAACCCTTTAGTGCTCGTCACGCTTTTTAAGACTGCGTAGCTACGCCTGCACTATTCCTGAGCTCCCAGTGCAAAGCCACGCAACCCTCCTGCGAACAGGTACAATCCTGCTCTTCTGCTCTAGAGACCTTGCAGAGCACCAGGACCCCCCCAAGCCCATTGCTCTGACTCCCGTAGACCCAGCTGATGGCTACGTGGTGACCATGGTGGTGACCATCTCCTGACCCTGCCAGGAGATATCCGCAAAACCCATCACACAGCTCTCTTCCAGCAGTCCCAGTACACAAGGATAAAAAATACAAGGGCATACTGGAAATGGACCACGACTTCGCCCCTGCTGTTGTTATCAAGCACGCAGTGGCTGTTTCCTTATGATTTCTAGTCTCCTTTCAAGGTGTCTGGGATGAGCTTTTGTCCAATGGGACTTTTCATACTGAGACTGTCGCCGTGCCCGGTGGGAAATTTCACGTGCCAAGGGTAGTAGGATGGGGCAGAAACACATCTGCAAGGTGCCCCCTGAACGAGGGGACATGCAGTGGGTCTCCCAGGAGGCTGCATTTTTGGAAGGGACCATGGCCCAAAGCAACGACAGCATGCAGATGTTTTCTCCATGCTATTTCTAATGGGATTAAAGTAAAGCATTGGGGCGAGGAAGCCCAGGCTCTGGCTGCTGCGCCGGTATGGCACAGCTCTTGGACGTCTCTGTTCAGTCCCTCTGCTCCTCTCTCAGCCCTGGGGCCATCTCATAGCAAATTATTCCTTTATTCTGTTCCTGCAAAATACGTGGCAAAACATGCGTTGTCGCCAGGGAAAGCAATAGTAATCACAGGCACAAACACACACATTTTTTTTTCTCTCTTGGATGAAAATAATTTGTGTCATGGGTCACTTAAGCTAAATACTTTCCAGTAATGCTCATTTTTTTTAAAGTCAAGTTTTTATTAGATCAACATCGAGACAAACCATGTTACCAGCGAATGTCACTGTCACTTCCAGTGCTCCCTAACACCAACTGGTCCCATCCCAAGCGGGCAACATCCCTTCTCGGTTGGTTAATCATCACATTTTACCAGCTGCCCAGGCAAAGGTCTCCAAGATCCTTTCTTCCCAAAGAAGAGAGACAAAATACAGCATCCTTGTGTGGTTATTGAAGGGTTTTGAGTCAAAGTTTCCAGTGGGGAATGGCCATCGTGCTATCACACAGCTGATGCGTGCTCCGGCTGGTGTCCTGGCTCTGCCAGGAGCAGGGTCAGGCTCTTGGGCTGCTCCAGCATTTTTTCCCATGTGTTAAGCCCATGCATGAGTCCTGCCTGAGCCCGTAACTCTTTGCTGAGATGCCTTGACAGAGGGAACCGAGCTAATCTCCCGACACGGGGCTGTCCCGGCTCTGCGCAGATAAAATAAATATTTAGCTTGAAAACATCTAACAGTTTTCAAAGAGCCCGGGATGGCCCGAGCATGTTTAGACTGTGTGCATAGCAAAGGGCGCCAATGCCTTTAATCATCGTCGTATGTATTCGGCGCTTTTATCTGGAGATCTTCACAGTCCTCCACGGAGAGGCTTGTCCTGTTCATCTCTGCTTTGCAGATAAGGAAATGGAGGTGCAGGCAGCGAGGGCTGGATTTGCTCCAACTCCAGAGGACGAGTGTTCGGGGCGCCACGTTTCGAGCCAGCCCACTTTGTGTTTCCTCTCCAAGGCCAACGCTCCTCTGACGAGATGCGTTGAGAAGTGACAAGGCACCAGCAAGGGTCTCCACCATGTTTTCCTGCTGGTGGCCAGCATGGCTAGTGCCGCTTGCGCCCGTATCTCAGTATCGCTGCCCGTATCTCACTACGCCCGTCGTCCCTGGCTGCAGCCGGGCAATGGGTTTGCAAAATTGCTCCAAATTGCAGATGAAAGGCAATCCTGCTTTCTGCTTTGGTGCTTTGCATCATGGTGTAACATTTCGTCTCTCCAGCAGGCTCAATTTTATTTATTTATTATTGCTTTTCATGGATGCTTTAATAAAACGTAATTAGTACTGAGGGTAGCGTCAAGCCAAGAACAAATTAGGTCATAACACAACGCCTCCTCTGCCTAAAAGCTCCGGGTTTTGGGAGCCCAGCAGGAGAGCCTCCTGCCTGCACTCTACCTGAGCTCCATAGCCAAGAACATCATGAGGGGAGCAAGGCGCCCCGGGGCTGCGGGCAGGACAGGCTCCAGGGAGCACCGCCCGGAGCAGGCTGCTGCTGGTGGAAGGTGTCAAAGGGAAGCCTGGCCTGAGCCCAGCATCTCCTCCGCTCTCACGGTGGCTGAGGAGGAGCCAGTGCTGAGCCCTAATCCAAGAAATGAGGCATGTTTTCCTCTGGAAGCCGCATGGGCTTTAATGAGAGCCTGATCCAGGGCCTTATAACCCCATTTTTAAAAAAATTCCTTTTGAATTAACACATTTGCTCTCTCAGTTCAAATGCATATTTCCCCCGACCCACAACTTCTTCCACGCGACATCCTTCTAAATTAGATTTTCCCAGGAACTTTTACTGAGAACAACAGTCCTGCAGCTTCAGCGACTTCCAGCCCAGCTGATACAGCCCCCCGGAGAAAATATTGCTAAACTGATGGGTCATCCTCAGACATCCACAGATGCCTCTGTGCCAGGCACAGAGCGGGAGGGAGCCTGGGCAGGAGCTGGCCCCAGCCAGGGGAAGGAGGCATCCCCCAGCATCCCTGGACTCAGCGCTGGGGTAGTCCACCCACTGGTGGTTTACAGGTCACCCTGCTTTTCCCCTATCACCCCATTTACCCACAGAGCGGATCCCTTCAGAGGATGACAAGTGTAAACCCAGGTTTTGGTATCAGAAAGAATAAGGTACGCCTTCATGTCCCAGGAACCAGGTCACGCCCGGCTTCGCCAGCCCCATCCATCTCCCAGCCCCACGGGGAGGTGAGGCAGCCCGGGGCGCTCGGGTCGCATCTGGGCTGGGCTATGAGACACAGGAGCATTTGCCAGGGCCCTGAATTGCCTTTTCAGAAACAAAACTAATTTTTCAGGCTTTGAGTTCTTAAGGCCACCAGCTTTCCAAGAAATTTTAAATCCAGTAAAATTCACCCAAATCCTATAATCACTCATGGAAACAAAGGCCGGATGGATTATTTTTGCTAAAAACTTGGCAGGTTTCCTGCTTCATGAAATGCAGCTTTGCTGAAAGAAAATCTCTGTGGGCAAAACCACGTATCGGTGGTTTTTGAAAACAAATGAAAATAAGGCATTTCAGGGGAAAAAAAGGCCTTTAAAAATAGCCTTGGGGCTATCTTTAGCCCCAAGGCTGGAATGTGAAGGTTCACACTTATTTTTCATCCCTCTTTCCCCTCCTCCAGCTGAAAGAAAAATGGGCAGGCAGGGTATTTTTAGGCTCCTGTTCCTACTACAGATGCAAGAAAAGCCACTTTTCCCAAAGCTGGCTGGAGCTCTGCCTGCCCCAGCTCTGGGGAAATAGTACTTGGAGGGGTTTTGGGGGCCAGGAGCTTATTTGTGGGTGGCCAGGGCTGGGGCTAGCTCAGCCTAATCTTTTTCGGGCAGTTGCCAGGGGCTTTCTTGCAGGGAAGTTTGCAAAAGATTAACTGGGTGCTGCTCTGGCACCTCGTCAGCACTCAGAAAAAGGCCTTTGAGGTTCTCCTCGCAGCTCATTTTGGAGTGGCAAGAGTAGGGTGAAGAGTAGCGCCCGGCCCCACGCCACACGTGGCAAGGCACCCATGGGAAAGGGGCTCACACGCCTCCTCGCCTGAGCTGCTCCTCAGCTCTGGGGTGCACGGATGGGCGGGGAGACATCTCGCTCCCTGATGCCATTGCTCTTCTCCAAACCTTTCCCAAAGCTTTCATAATCTCCTGGAGGCACAAGGACCATAACAGCACAAAGCTCTCAAGGCATGGGTGCATGGTAGCTTTAGAATCATAGAATCATAGAATCATTAAGGTTGGAAAAAACCTCGAAGATCATCAAGTCCAACCGTCAACCCAACACCACCATGCCCACTAAACCATGTCCCTAAGCGCCTCATCTACACGTCTTTTAAATACTTCCAGGGATGGCGACTCCACCACTTCCCTGGGCAGCCTGTTCCAAGGCCTGACCACTCTTTCAGTAAAGAAATTCTTCCTAATGTCCAGTCTAAACCTCCCTTGGCGCAACTCGAGGCCATTTCCTCTCGTCCTATCGCTTGTTACTTGGGAGAAGAGACCGACCCCCACCTCGCTACAACCTCCTTCCAGGTAGTTGTAGAGCGCGATGAGGTCTGCCCTCAGCCTCCTCTTCTCCAGGCTAAACAGCCCCAGTTCCCTCAGCCGCTCCTCACAAGACTTGTGCTCCAGACCCTTCACCAGCTTCGCTGCCCTTCTCTGGACACTCCAGCACCTCAGCACCTAGCTTTAGAGAGGCATGAGAGTTTTCTCAATTTTAGTCCTTTCCTAACCCCCTCCGATATATTGTTTGCCTCTACTTCTGCCAGATGTGGAGATATTTAGGTGGGAACGGCTACCATAGCTCCAAGCTCTCGTGCCCAAGTGGCAGAGGCCAGCTCAGAGCATGTCACTTGAAATGTGTTCAGCCTCATTTTCCCTTTATGCATCCTTTAGTACACACCTACAATGACTTTCATCCATCATTTGCACTGTCCTCTTCCAGTTCCATAAGAACTTTTTGCAATTCCCCAGTCAAACTTCTCCTTTAGCATCCTAAATAACTGTCCATCATCAAACTATCCCTTGGTTTTTAACGACTACATTACCCAGCCCAGGTCTAATGACACATGCCACCAGCAACCTCCCTTCCTGGAGAGAAACACCCCCTCTATTTCCCAGCTTTAATCACCTATGGGGGGGGACATTGCCTTTTATGCCATAGCTCTTGAGCATCCTTAGAAGCCAGTGGCAATATAAAACAGCTCACCCTTACCTATGTGATTTTTGAGGTTTGCGAGACATGACTTCCCTCTACAGAAGCCCTATTGATTGACTCTCCCCAGCTAATTAATACATTAATTGTATCCTGCGGTATAGTTTCTAGTCTTTTGGCCAGTACAGACACTGAGAAAACCCCTGAAGGCTTTCTTTAGTGTCCTGTGGAAAGGCAGTGCAGCTGCCCTGGTCCAAGAGCTGTTTGCAAAGCTTTTGCTCAGGAGGATGCAAAACCTTCCCGGGCTCCTCATGCATTAACTGCTGCACAGCCTAACACCAACTACTCACCTTGCCCGGACCCCTTAATCCACACACTAGTGGATTTAATACCACTGTATTAAAGAAGGCAGCTTACAGAGAGGTTGCTGAGAGTTTACTAGCTGGGCTCTTGGGAGGCAGAGCTTATAAAATAGAAGTTTAATGAACAGGGTGGTGGGCAGAGGAGTTCAAGGCGCCGGGAGGAATCTGCATGCCCAGGTGTTGAAGGCATGATCAGTGGAAGCAGCTACACGCAGGAGCAGCCCAGCCAGGGAGGGATAGCTGGCTCCAGCCGGGCAAGCAGGGTCACCGCAGAACCACAGGCACAAGCAAGGTGGGAGCCAGGACAGTTGCTTTAGACAATTTACTTTCGGTGGAATTACCTGCTTTATTTGAAAATAAAACAATGTGATGGAATGACAAGAGGAAGTGCATTACACTGATTTTGTTCTTTGTTAAATGTAAACAATAGCAAACATTGGTTTAGAATAGTTCACTTTTGTAATAGTATTACAAGATATTCAGCATTTGAAAGCACCTGCGGTGTAGGAACACTTTCCAGACACCAGTGAGGCACCATCAACTCTCAGGTAGGTGCAGAAAATAGAGGCAGTGGTCCGACAATTCAATCAATCCATTTTTATGCTTCCTAAGTGAAGCCACAGGAGAAAGCACTGATCCAGGATGAACTCACTCTACCAGTTCAAATAATTTTTTTTTTTTTTTTTTCCTTAAACAGGCTTCCTTTGAAGCAGCAGGCTTTCCCCCAGATCAGGTATCATCTTGTCTGTACATCCAACCTCCTGCCAGCGTGGCTACAAACCATCACCTCCAGCGGGAGGCATCCAGCCAGTGCAAACTGTGCTCTGCTCTCTGCGCAGCTCAGGGAAACAGGGAAAGGCAACCCACCGCTCCCGCCTGACCCAGATCTCATCTGTCTTACAGGCGGAACAGGAACAGCACAAATCTGCTGTTATTGTGGGTCCGCAGACAGAGGTGCTGACACAGTGACTAACTTAACTGAAAAAGTCAGGAAAAACCAGGGCAGAGACCCAGATATCTTACTGCATGCTGAAAAGTGAATCCGTCTTCGGTTTCTAGAGCTACACACTGAAATAGGTTGAAGACTTGAAATTATGTCAGAAGCATTCAATCGCTCCTCCTCCTCCCTTGGATATCAAACATCAGGGCTGACACCACCAAGGTAGGTCTCTGGAGTTGTAATATCTGTTCCCATCACGATCGAGAGAAAGAGGAAAGGGAGCAGTGGCTGCCTGCAGGTCTGCTCACACCACGGGGGCTTGCAGATACCCAGCACTGAACGGCCAAAGGAATGACAGACCTCGCGCTGCTCACCTTTAACTCCCAGGGACAGTCCAGTTAGAGCCGCACTTCAAAAAAAAAATAAATCTCAAGGAAAGAATATGAACGACTCTGCAAACCTCAAAGGTGCACAGGGCTGTTCAGCTGAAGGACTTTCTCCTGCACTGATCCAGAGTCAAAACAAACAAAAAAGGGTGCAGACTCAAGGTGGGGCTGTGACTAGCCAATCTGAGGGAACACGGGAGCAGGACGGGTTTGCAGACACAAGCCACCCTCATTTGGAATGAAAAGAGAGAGAATTAGAGAAGAACACAAGGCCATTGATACCAGAAGGAAGGACCAGTGGATGCAGGATGCCCAATTGTCCCCCCCACACACACACTTTAAAGTATCTGCCACAATATGCCAGAGGTCTCAGGCCACTGTGCCTGATGGGTCTGGGGTTTCTGCTGCTTCCAGCGGTCTCTTACAGTGTCTCCACACGACTAGTCCCAGCCGAACAGCAAAGATCAAACAAGTCATCGCCAGCAGCACAACTAGAAAAGAAACACAGGAGTGTGTTAGCGCATGAGAGAAAGTCAGTGCCTCTTGTCATGCCCCAGCTCTCAGTACAGGGGGCATTCAGTGAAAGAGGAAAAAAAGAACCCCCCTGTATAGGAGCCATTACCCCCCCATCAGAGTTGTATTTCAGAGTTTCACTGCTATCCAGTCAAACTCGCCCAATGCTTCCAGGTCAAGGCATGTCTAGAAGGGGGAGGCTTTATGGACACAGGAATAAAAATGCATTACATTAACAAAACACTTCAAGAATAGTTGAACTATATAAAGAAACATGCACTAGTTTGGGAAAAGCACATTCTTGCCCTACCAGCCAAACAAGCTGAACCACTAAGAACAAAGTTTTGCTGGTAGAAATGCACCTATTGCAGGAACACAGCTGTCTGCCAGAGATCACACATACCTTCACATTCCCGGTGGCCATAACCATCAGGAGATGAATCTCCAGTGCCCTCATGCCTTTGGCAGACAAGCTCTGCTAAATCTTGCTGGGTGCTTTTAGGCATTACCAGGCTCCAGCTGCCCTTACAGCAAAAGGGAACATGTGCTGGAGTGGCTGCGATGGTGATGCCAGTCCAGAAATTAGCTTTAGCCACTGGTACGTGGCAGTGGGAGGGCTGAAGGGTGGGAACATGCTCCCTTCTGCTGACCCTATGGTGGGAATAGGCATCTCAGAGTTCACGCTGCTCAGTCCCTTTCATGCCAGCAAGAAACTACTCATAATGGCATAGCTTTTGCTAGGCTGTGATTGTACAGTGTTTGGACAGCTTAAGCCCTTTTAACAATGGGTGACTACACTCAACTCAGCTACAGTGGCCTGTAGCAACCAAATAATCCTAGGAAAACTTGTAAAGGCTAGCCTGAGCTCTGTGTAGGAGGGGAGCATGCACAGGGTTTTGCATTGTGAAATTTAGATACAATCCCTCCTTAGGTCAGAAACTTATGCACTGCTCTCATTTGCCCTATAGCATTTAGGATATAGAAGTCCACAGCCTTCATCCCAGCCCTGCTCTTTCTTTGGCTCGCCCTGCGTCAGATGGAGCTACCAGCAGAGGACCCAAGAGGATAATGGAGCATTGCAGGGCAAACATTCCACCGGGAAATGAACTTGAGACAACACAAGGCTTGAATCCAGCCCCAAGGCTTATGGGCAATGATTTCTGCTCTATTTTTTACTTTGCAAAGTTAACACCTTCTAATAAATCCCTAGTTCTGCTTTTTATAAATAATACTTTTCAAGAGGCAAGTCTATCTTTCTACCCCTAATACGCAGGAAAGATGTGGAAGTGTTTACTGGTCTTCTTTTACAAGAGTTGGAAACAGTCCAAAAGATTCACCTATAAAAATGCTGTTTGTCATTGGGGATGAAAACAAGAAGTTCTTGCACGCGCTGCCACTCAAAGCTATTATGACCACTGGGTAGATTGTAAGGTTATAGCGGACATACTTGTCAAAAAAGAAGTTTTCTAGATAAAACCTGTAAAGAAAAAGAGTGACCGAAGTAAGCATTTTCTCTGTACATTTTTTTTTTTCCATAGAAAGTTAAGAAAGGAATTGGACAAAGAATGTTTTTTTTTGCAGGCCAGTTTGGACCAGAGTCCAAAATTGTTCATTTACTGAAATTCAGTAGATTAATAAAAAAATTATCTAAGGTAAGTTTGGGGAAAAAATAAAGCCATGTTTCATATATTTTCCATATCAAGCCCTCACCTGGAAACCTAGGGCAGGTTGGGCTCATGCAAGTCACAGCAACCTGTTCCTGGTCCACAGCCCGCGCTTATTGGCATTGCTGAGGGTCAGGGAAGAAAAGCTCAGCCCAGGCTCCTTGTTCATCTGCCGTGAATTATAACAGAGACCTTTGTACTCAGTGTTGGTACAGGGACAGACTACGAACGAATTGGGACAGATGGTCCAACCCATTTGCAAGAGGTGGAAGGGGTCTTTCGGGCTTGGTGGGAACCCGTGACGTTGCTTACCATATTGCTAGAAGAAAAGCAAGGATGCTTAGAGAAGCAGTCGTTGCTGTCTCGTTGGACACGTTCCACTTGTAGATCAACACAACGGCAAAGTTCAGCAGAGTGGCAATGGTGGTCCATGTTGCATACAGTGCCAGCCCATTCTGGACCTGCCATGTAGCACAATAAGATGACAAGCAGTGATAAAAAAAGGTAATTCCTGTTTGTCTTTTGTGATCCATAGGTCCAGTCCAGCCTTCTGGACCTACCTGCAGGGAAAGTCCCTCAACATGGGGAAGAGTTGAAGCCTTGGAGTCCCCAAAGTACCCCAGAGATCCAGTGGCAGCTACAGAACCCCCTGTACAAAGCCCTGCAACCCCAGCAGGGGCTTCCCGTCTGCACCTCAAAGCAGACAGGCTGCCTGACTGCCCAGCCCAGTTGTCACAGGTAGAAAGAACAGTTTTTTGAACCTCAACCAGCTCCCAGCAAACGTCTTTGCTACATGGAGCCTGCAGCAGGCAATATCAAGGGCTGGAGTCATTCCTGAGTGAGGATGAGAGTCCAGCTATTCCCAGTTCCCTGCATTACACTTGTGTCTCAGGATCTGAAATACAAGAGCGTAAAGAAGAGAGCCTGCTTCCCAGTTTGTGCCGAGAGATTTAGAGACGTCTCCAGCAGAGTCAGTAGGAACTACTCTGCGCAGACTCCCAGCTTTGCAGACTCCCCCTCCACTGGAGACCCTCCTAAGTCCTTTGATGTGCTTTTTCGGTTGACCCACTTTCTCACTGAGCAATGCCAACATCGAGCAAAGGAACCAAAGGTAATTAAAGCACACACAGCAGCCACGGGAGGAACTGCAGTGTGAGGTGTCCTGGGTGGGGAGGAAGGGTTTGAGGGGTAGCAGGTTTGAGCTAGGAGAGAGGCACAAGGAGGGAATCAAGGAGTGATGGAGTATGACTATCTTTATCTTATTTTCTCTGTGCAGTTTGCCAAACAAACACTCACTCTCCTCAGACAGCAGAAAAGTAATTTTCTTCCAGAATTTGGCAAAACTCAGAAAGGCAGCTGCATCTGAAACCTTGAGCAGTGTACACTTCCCTATAGAAGAAATATATAATTTTTTTGTAGTCAGACACCAGCGACATCACCATCAGCTACAGCAACAGAAGCCACTCTTAGCAATGGCTTCTCCCTCTGCAAGAAATATTCTTCTCCCCAGCCCAAACGTAAGTCTGGGCTGAAGTTTTCATACATCACTGGAAACGTCATCCTGTAGTAGATGGAGAAGTACGAGGGATATGCCTTGCTCTGAATCATTCCCATGATGTCTGATAGGAAACTGAGGTGCAATCAAGCCTATGCCTACCTGCAGCAGGCACAAGTTAAAATCAGGGCAGAAGTCTTCCCTTACCCATCTCCTGTCATTGGATCTTTCATTCTTGATACCTTCAGCACAGTTTGGTTTTTTTTTTTTTTTAGCATTTACCAACAGCACAGCTTCCCAAATGCCACCTACCAGGATGCGGATAAGCCAGAGTTCAGCTTTGTGACCCTTCACAAACCACGAGGAATGGATGCTCAACGCTCGGTGTGAAATGAAGAGGGCGGCACACGTAGTAAGAGTGAGGGCTGCCAGGAACACCAGGGCTCGGAGGAGGTATCTAGGACAAAGAATACATGCACGCACACAGTGTGCAATACATTTTTTTCAGTGGTGTCACAATGCCTTAATTCATAGCTTTAGTGTCTAGCCTTTACGACTTTAAGTTAATCAGCCTTTAATAAAGGTAATCACTACATGTAACCCTCATTTTAGCATACTGCTATTTTACTCTGTTAATCACAAAGTTATTTTCCTGACTGCAACTGATTTCTTCACCTCTTGACAGCAGGGCTATTATAAGCCCTTCATGTGACCATGATTATGAAAACAGTCCAAGGCAAGGAGCTTAACTGTGTTTATGAAGAGAAGCATGGCTCCTGTCTTACCTGTGGAGGAAAAAAAAAACAACCACAGAAGAACAGCAGCTTTGAGGAGATCCTAGACTTCAACAACTGATCCACCTCACGGGCAAGATGAAAACATCATAACCCTGAACGTTTATGAAGGCTACCTTTTGCCAAGGCCTGCCATAGAGTTTTACAACTGTGATTAAGTGTTCACACAGAGGAAAAAGTGCAAAATGAAGTATTGGGGTAGTCCCAACAAGAGCATTTGTAACAAAAGGCAACTTACTCTCGGTCCCACAGAAACAGCCATCCAACATTGAGGCCATTATTCAGAATCCACACCACATAAAAAGGTATTGACAGCAAGTCTGGCTTTATGTAGACACATCCAAGTTCATTCCTGCCAGGAAAAAACAGGTATGGAGACAGGAAAACAATGCCTGCATTGACCAACCTATCTTTCCTGGCCTCATTTTCCTCATACTAACAGGGACTCTATGCTAGAGTTAAACATTTCAGCTTAAATCAGACTATTTCTCCTCTGCATCATTCTCTGACACAAAACACAGCCTCTGTTGGCTTTCCCCATCAGGATATTGTCCCCTGGTACAGAGCTTCTTGCTGGGCTCTGCACCAGCACTGCACCATCACAGATTTAGCGGGTACTAAGGACTGCTCCACAAATGCTGAAAAGCTTGTGCCACTGGTAGCAATGGCATGGTCATGGGATTTGAGCCCAGTTCCTGGGGAAAAAGGCTTATGGATCATAGTGTGAGTGTGTGTGCGTGTATATATATATATATATATATATATTGTGTGTGCATGCACATACAGGTATATGGACTTGATCACTCTTGTACAAACACATACTTCATTCTTCCCTCAACCTTCAGTGTTGGCCAGCATCAACTGGGCAACTTCTTACAAATCATGTGAAAACAGCAGATACACAAGACTCAAATTAAGCAGTCCGTGGTCCCCCTTGACAGAAGAACTGCAATGTAAGTCTATCCCACAGAAGACACAAGAGTATTACAGATATGGCATGGTACCGCATGAGGCAGTTATTGATCTCATAGCCCGAGGAAAAGCTTCAAGTCCAGTTCAATGACCCAAGAGATTACCCAAATACCGATTCTCTGATCTCTAACAGCAAGTAAACTCAAAGCATTAGCTCCATAATTCATTAATTTTGCCCCCGTGGATTCTCAGCATCTAGCAGTGGGTAAGTGCAGCTACTGGGTAACTCTGTCGGATCACACGAATCAGCAGATGCCAGGCCTCACAGAACAGTTTACATGCTTTATAATCTGTCCACATGTTAAAGCAGTTCATATACACCTCCAAACTGCTTCCCAGCTTTGGATGCTGAACCTAAAAGATGCTCCAGCAGCAGAGCTTCAGCATGTCAAGTCAAGAGGAATGGCAGTGGGTTTACTCTGACTGGAAACCCCAGAAAACGGGGTAAGAGACTGAGCTACAGAAGGGAAGAGCCACTGTCCCTCATTTATACCATAAGCAGGGAAAATACCTTCGACAGATCCCTGACAAGGCGTAGAGAAGCCAGGCAAGCTGCCAGGCATAGATGACATTCCAGATGAGGAAAGTCCAGCCAGCTGGTGTGAAGTCAGTATTGTACTTCGCCGAGATGTTTCCAGGAGTTGTCCTGAACAGACCTGCAGTGGTGAACGTTATTGCAGGCAAAAGTGTTACTCCATACTGAGGATGGGGAAAGACTGCCGATTTCCCTCACCCTGCAATCTTCCTCGAGGCTTAGTCCACACCTCAGTGGATCTGAGGGAGATGAGAGGATATCCTTGGTGAAAACAAACCATGTGCTGCAGTTGGCTTGCCTTTAGACACCTATTATGGGATTACTGTCCCTGTGGGGAACCCTGAGCACCTTCCCTCTTATACAGAACCAGAAAAGCCAGTTGCATGTGAAAGCCAGAGAGAAGCACAACGTCCATTTCTGACAGATTCAGCCGGGTAGCGTTCAAACCAAGCGCCACTGCCTTCTATAAACCCACAGCAGCAGCCTGAACAGCTTCCACCAGCAAGACAAGGGCAGCTGATGCAAAGACTGCCTTTCACCCACAGCTAGATCCGGGTTCACCAAGGACAAGACCATTTATTTGGATTTCAGGGGACTGGACAGGGCTCAGGCACCTGGCTGTAACAACCTGGAGGATGCACCAGCTACTTCCATCTTTCACAGATCAAGGTATATTTGGAGAAGCAGTAACAAACAGATCTATCCCATCTAAGGCACCTCTATCATTAAATGATACAATGCATGAAATCCACCTCTGAACAAAGACAATTTGCTTGCGTTACCTTTGAATATCCCAGTGGCATTTCCAGCATTCAGTATCACCATGACCGTGAAAGCAGCCAGAGACAGAAACATCACAAAAATCTTCAGCTTGTGTATAGCGTCCATTTTACCCTACAACAAATTAGAAATATTGTTCGGCTATCCTAACATATGCTTGGATTCGTTCCACGTCTCAGTGACTGTTTTAAAAATAACATTGTAAATTCCCCAGTTTGCTGACTTTTTAGTTCTTATGAAAACACCACAAATAAAAGGCCTTGCATGGGTTAGGAGCATCTTTGCTTGAACCAGCATCCTCTTGACAGCAGTGTCAGCAGCCCAGAGAACAGCCTGAAGAAAACAGGGCAAGCAACAGATACTTCCCCATAATACTCTTTCAGCAGCTCAAGGATTTCTAGTAGTAGCATCTTTAGTAGTCTCTCCTGGGTTTTTAAGACTGTAAACTCTCCAGATCCATGAAGGAATCTGACGATCTGGGGAAAAGCCTGTCTCGTGATGTCCAAGATTGGCTGTTACCTCCCTCTGCCAGCCCCTAGCACCATAAAGGGCTAAAGACCCCTGTACAAGTTGCAGATGGAGAGCAAAGACCACAAACAGCTGGGAAGGCTGCCTGGTTTCTTGGATAACCCCGAAGCACGGAAGCAAAGAGGCCTCGCTAGGTTGCGGAATTGAAATGGGAAACCACGGAGTGCCCAGCGAGACTGCTCTGCCACCTCCCATCCCTTATGGCACAGTGCAAGGCAGAACTCAGCTCTCCCTATGGATGTATTGCAAAGGTTTTAAGGTCTAAATAATTAGCAAGCAAGTGTAAAGAGGGATTGCAGCTTATCTTACATCACTATTGCATTTATACTGAAGCAAACGGGCCTATCATTTTGCCCTCTTTAGGAAGGAAACATGAAAACGTTAAAATCTGGCGTTGCAGCCAAGTGCCTTTTAGTTCAATATAGCTTTTCACATGAACCTCTCTAATCCTGTAACTCCTACAAAAGACCTTCTTTTCATGGTGGTATTACCTCCTTGTCTACTGGCTGCAAATAAGATTTAAATGCTTTAGCAGGTCTCAAGAACTTTATAGCTTGTAAAATCCACATACTACATTTTTTTCAAGATTTGTGAGTAGTGACTTGAGCTCTCCCAAGTGATTTCCATTAGTCCAGCATTTTTCTATCAAGGAAAAGTTTTTTGCCACTTGTAAGAGTAAGCATACATGCATCCACATTATAGGCAACAGCTTTATTTCCCCTTGCAGCTCAGCACTTGAGCTGCCTTCTCTATACAACGGCACTTTAATGCCTTCCAGGGTTGGCAGGAATAATAACTGAGTTGTTCCAAGCTGCTCAGCATTGAACGAGTAAATTCCAGTTCCCACTTCAGTGGATGGTTTTATAGTTCCGGGCTTTGTTCGTGGGCTGAGCTGCATCCAGATACATCACAAGGAAGTGGGAGGGGAAATTCTGTTTTCTGTAAATCCAGACAAGTTTTCCCTTTTCAGGTCCATCTAAATAGAAAGCCACTTTTTTTTTTAAATGAAAATCCTATGTGGAAGAACTCATTTAACTCAAGATACCAAATCCCAGTTAGATTTATATCAGTCAAATCCCAGAACAACATATTGTCTTCAATGGATACACTGAATTAGCAAATTCTGAAAAGAAAAATCTACTCGTACTATTAAAGATATCATTTCTGATTCAGGAAATAACTGACCTGCCGATTTCTGAAGGCCAGGAAAATGCAGGAGAGGAAATATCACTGTACGCTTGTCCTATTCTTATATTTCTTTCCCTGAACATCGACTTTTGGCCACTCCAAACCAGTACATGGGACTAGATGGTCCTTTGATCTCATTGTCAGGCCAAATCTATGTTCTCCTGACAGTCCAGTAATTGAACTCAGCACTACATCTCATTTTTATTAGCATATTTGGAAGAGACTTGATTACAACAACTTCAGAGACACCCAGACTTGCTTACGGAAGTCTAGGAGGAAAGCTTTATTTTAAAACCGGTCAATAGTTTCACTACTGTCTCTCACCTCCTGCCTCCCTCTAATTTATTGCTGGCAATAAACATCTGCAATTATTTCCCTGCCAGCAGTTATCAGCCACAAACACCCTTTAGAAGAATCAGAAATATTACTCACAAGGATCTGCACAGATTTTTTGGCAGCGTCTTACAGCTGTAGTTCAGCTACCACCAGCGCTGGGGAGTCTCCGCCGCTCAACCTTACCTAGAGAGATTTTATACAACTTTCAGCAGATTAATAATCATGCATTATTTAAAAAAAAAAAAAAAAAAAATCACAGGAGTTAGACATGCTTTCTGTCCGTGAGCTGCAGCCTCCCATTGGCTAAAGCCTCCCAAAAACAAGCACTTATGCAAGAGAAATGTGATTACTTAACGAGGGCCTTTTATAACAGCCAGAGCAATGCACGCTCCCAACTTACTGGCAGACAAAAGCTAATGAGTGCACGCTCTTGGGCTCTCGCCTGCTTCGTCCTTCCCCGGCTCTGCCACAAGGAGGGAAACTGAGCACCCCAGTGCAAAATATCGCAGCTCAAAATCAGAGCTAGGGCAGCCCTCCCGTGTGGGAGAGGGGACGCTTGCAGGGGTCGCTGGAGAAACAGCCTGGATTTGGGGAAGGTGGAGATGTAACACACAGCAAGGTCTGGATCCTGTGATCCAGGTCTTCCTATAGTCCCAGAGGGAGCCGAAAGCTGAGCTCCCCTCAGGATTCGGCACTCAGGGGGCATTTTATAATGTTAAACATTGTATAGAGATGAGGAACTTCTCTTGCACAGCAAGCACGTGCGTAGTAATCCTGTATTTTTTATACTTCACATCTATTCCTTGCAGTGCAACGCATGCTCTGTTGAAAATCCCCAAACCTGGCCTCAAAGCTGGGCTTTTTTAAGCCATGCCTAGATCTGCAGGACTCTAGAAACCCCAGAGAGAACCTTCCTGATGTCAGAACCAGAAAGGAAAGATGAGAAGATAACCCCAAATCTGAAGTGCTAAATGGACTTTTCCAAGATTTTTTTTTTTTGAGAGAGATTGGTTTCAAGCATATTCCATAGGTAAATTTTTATTCAGACACGGAAAAGGCTCCCGCTGCCACTGCAAGCCAGTCCCACAGAAGCAGAACAAGCCACGCTAGCTGATCAGTCTCCACCTGCACCTCTGCCTGCTATAGGACTGCAGTCTCACCACATCCACTCCATATCTCTGCTTGTTTCCCCTCAAGTTTAAACTATTAGAGCCAATTAAAAATATGCTTCAGCCTCAAAATGTTATTTATCTTGTGCAACTGCAGTGCCTACCAAGCTGTCTTGCTGGGGACTGCCCCATGTCAAAAAAAGGCAGTGAATAAACTAACGCCTATCCTCACCCATTAGAAGCAACATCACGGGGCTGGAAATCAACCCTGCTGGGGCTTCCTTGACCTTTGGGATGGGGGTACAAAGCCCATATGGAAATATGGATTTGCCAGCTGTGGGGAAGGGCAGGGCATCCCACCAGCACTGCTTACCAGTGAGGTCTGAGGTCCACCCTTTGAAGGTATTCTGATGAGGACACCAGTGGCTTAAGTATGATTATTTCACATCAGCCAGACAATACGTTATGCTCTACACACTGATCATAAACAGAACCGCTGATATATAACCTGTTCCTTGAAGAAAAGCAAGGCCTGAGCTCAGCGTGGTGGCGTTAGCATCTTTCTCTCACGCTTTTTTTCCCCGCTCTGTGTACCCCCCAGATGCGTACACAGTGACTCTCCCCGTGTCCTAGAAACTGCTTTCATCCAGGTTACAAGTTTATAAGCACTGTTACAGCAAGTGTGGGTTGAAATACAAGCACAACCTTTACTTACATCATATGGCCCTCTCTTCCTAGTATATTAAAATCCACAATGCACTTTTCCCCACACTGGACAATGCCTTATTTATGGCCCATTTTCTTATATATGTAGTGTATATATTAGTTTTCACTCATCAGATAGTCCAAACGACCTCAGCACGATGTCAGACATGACCTTTCGATCCAGCGAACGGGTGGTCTGAAATTCTTTACTTAATACAGACTTTATCTTACACATGCCTGTTAGGCACAGCTGATCAGCTAGATCCACGCTGATCTAAATCAAAGGCAGGTTCTACGTGCAGGAAACATTGGCCAAGTGGGAGAACCAACGCACTCTTTACCGGCCTATGTTCTTGCTGGTTATTTGGTAATGCATCTGTCTTGTTTCGGTGAGACAACTGGAGGCAGTGCCACCATAGCAGTGGCCTTGTCCTTTTGCCGCAGTAAGCCCGGCAGAAGGTTTAGGCCCACATTCCGGGTTTCCAAAGTTTTTTTTTTTCTATCTTTTTTATAGATTGCAACACAGGCCTTGCATAAAATATTCAAAATTATTTTATCACGCAGCTCTATGGAAATCCCCCAAAATATATAAAGTACAAAAGAATGCACTTAGCTCTTATAAATGTGTTAAAACTGAACGGCTTTTGCTTCGCTAGGCTGCACAGCATTGCCAAAATTGGGAGTGCTCAGTACAGCTACAGCTCTGAGATACCAGTGTCAAACTCAAAGCAAGTGTTTATGGAAAGGCCCTACCTTTCTAGTCTATCTTCACTGAAAGAACTTTTAGACTTATGTTTTCCACGTGGGTTTTAGTTGAAAATCCTTGCTGGCCCGTTGAGGAAGAAAAGTTATATTGTCAAATGAGTGACAAACGCAGTTAAGAAATGGCTGTTAATGTTTGTGTGTACAGACAAAGGGAAGCATGATATGATCCACATTCACAAAAGGATGTTTCTTGAAATCAAGATACTCGGCAACAATGCTGAATGAAACCACTGGAACCAATTCCCCAACACAGCCAGTATTCAGTACTTCTCAAGACAAGCTGCTTTGAATCAAATGTAAGTTTGGATTCATTTGGGTCATGGTAGAGGAAAACAGTTCCCAGCTAACTGTTATTTTACCATCATTGCAATTTTCCACTGAAAAGCAGAGAGGAATATACATACTCTTCCTGTATTACCAAAAATCTTTAAAGAAAGGTCTATCTTTAGAGCCCTCATCTGTAATTTCCCACAGGCAAAAAAATAGGAAAGAAGTTGCTTTTCAAGAAGGAGAGGAGATCTACCATGCCCATCCCTCCCCACGCACACTCCCTGCAGCACCATGGTGTGTTCCACCAGCATCAGCACACCTCAGACACCAGTTCACACGCAATAGCGGGACTGGCTGCAACGGGACCACAGCTCCGCTGTCACTCCCCCATGCGCTAGAAAGCAGTGTAAGCATTTACAAGGTGCTGAGCTAGCGTGACCAGCCTTTGCGCTGGAATTAATGCCCTCCTGACAAGAGGAAGATCTTTTTTTTTTTTTTTTTTTCCCAAACATGAATCCTCCGGCTAGTAGCTGAAATAAGACATTATGAGCACAGACAGTTTGAGTCCCAGCACTGAAAGTGGGAGCCAATTGCTTTCTACCTAAAGGTACCACTGTGGAGGCCCTGCCCTCAAAATAAACTGATTTTGCACCGTGCAGGAACAAAGACAAGTTCATCTGTGGGCAGATCACCCCCCTAACGGCACGCTGTCATTAGCGGGAAGCTCCAGAAAGCAAAGCACCAGAAAGCCATTTAATAGGCACTTTTCCTCACCAAGGAAGACTCTGATGTCATCTAGGACAGAGGTGTATATCTCTTATCTGGAGACCAACACCAATAGTTGAACAAAACTAGTGCCGGGGTAGTGGTTATATTTGCTTCCAGCCAAGCAACTCAAAATAAAATAGCCGATGAAAAGGAGAAGCTCTCAACACCGAAGGATGCGCACAGGCAGGGAAGATCTGACCCGAAAAGCAGCTCTGTGTGAGTCCCAAATGCAGCCGTGCGAGACGACCGACACAACTCCTTGCCCCAGACGCAGCCACCAGCAGGGATCCCTGGGTCAAGTCAGAAACTCTTCCCTCTGACCCACGCTGAGCTGCAGGACAGCCGTCGCAGCTACCCTGCGCACTCCCCAGCGAGGCAGGAGCTCAGCAACTCTGGACCAGACCGCTAAAGCCTTTTGTCCCCATCAGCAGCAATGACTGGTTTAAATCCAAAATGCCTTGCGCGTACTCAGTGCTCCCATTTAATCCTTACAGCCGTTTGCTTTAACTCCAGCCTTTCCTAATGTGCCAGGCAAACTGGCACCCAAGAGTCGGCGACCTCGTTGGAAATGATTTTCAGGCCAAGTTCAGCAAACGTTGAGAACCAAATATACTAATCTTCTAACAACAGCTCAAGCATCCTAATCCAGCAGTGGGTTAATCTGGGTGCCTTCAGTGCCAGGGATTAGCCTTTCCACGCTGCTAGAAGGGATGGGATTTGACTGGGCACACTAGGATGGACACACAGTGAAGAGGATCTGTGTTAGCAATCCTCCTTTGGGTATTTTAAGAAGGAAAATCATCTGCTTTTTATTGTTGGAGAACAGAACAGATCCACCCTTTGGCAGCAGCGAAATCTCCGTAGGTTTGAGAGAGCAAGAATAGTAACAGGAATACACTACCCACTTATTTTCAACCAGGCTTTAAGGCAGCTGCCATGTTAAAATTCATTGACTGGTCTCCACCAAATCTTTTCCTTGAACTCTAGATTAAGGACATCATTGAAAACATTTAAGTAACTCAAAACTAACCCCTGCCCCACTCTTGTGACAGAAAGAGGGGGAAAAAAAAAGACAATGCACTTCTGTCTTTAAGCTAAACTTCATAAGACAAACAACAGAAAATATTTCCCCCAGATGTTCTCACTTACTGGTTAAGCATTGGGAGGTTTGCCTTCTTCGAGGGCAGCCCAAGAGTCTGCAGCAATGTCTGGCAGGCAGCGTCAGACCAAGAGCACAGCAGCAGGCAGCACTTTCTGGAGCTGGCAAGCAGGGTACAGGTACGAGAAACCAGAAACTCACCTGTGCAACCCACCTCTTCGAACAGGAGGACTGTGAAGAGATGACAAAAACAGTAGAATTAAGCACGGATGAACAAGGGCACAGTTATAGGGCTGGATCTCTTCCTTTTGTAAGCTTTATTTGATTCAATCACACAGCACTGCTGCTGCTCACGGGACTCCCCCGTGTCCTCCTCTCGGTCACTGAAGGAGTGACGCACAACCAACAGCATCCATTCAGTACTTTGTTTGGCTTTTATTTAAGAATACAGACCTATTAGCCTACCGGGTAGCTTTTCTCTACCCTCACCCCTATCACCCCTGAATGCTTCACAAGCATTTTTTTTTCCCCTCTCCCATGAGAAACTCCACGAGAAAGAGCAAAAGGCACCCAGGAAACAAGCCCCTTGCACTGACAGCAGCACAACCGATGTCTATAAGCCCTCAGCGGGTATAGATAGCTATTTTGCAGAGCCCACGTGGCCACCCAGCACGGTCAGGAACAGAGACAGATAGGAAGGGAGAAAAGGCACCTGGATGGCAGTCAGAGCACAAGTTTTTCTGACTTCTGTGAGAGCAGAGAGCTGCCTTCATTTTATAGCTGCAGCATCCAGGTCAGCAAGAACCTCTCATGCAGAAAGCCTGCTTTGTAACTTGGGCGGCCTGATTTTCTTTATAGCATTTTTGTGGCACTTTATATGCTTAAATGCAGTAGTGTCAGCTATAATTGACAGCTTTCAATGCATCTCTCAAATGGGCAACGTGCATCTCGAGCTGAGCATTTAGAAAATGAGAAACACAGCAAACATTTTGATTGCAGTAGCTTTCCTACAAGAGGGCAGCATGAAGCTTAAACAGACAACTTCAATTCGCAGCAGTTGAGTGCCTGGCTTCGGCATGAATACTCCTTTAACACAGCAATTTTGCCATCTAATTATCTAGATTTTTTTTAAAGGCAACTGGAGTATATATAAAATGCCATCGCATGGCTACATATCACCTCCTACATGAATCATTAGGAAAACTGGAACATTTAGTTCCATCACTGGGGAAAATCACTGGAACAAAAACTCATTGCAAGACCTTACGGCCAGGGAAAGTGATTTTTATTAATAAGAATCCCATAAGTTGATTCTACCCACTCCCACTCTCTCATCAACCTACTCACATGCACAGGGCTATAGGCATCAGTCTGGCCAGGATCTGTGCTGCAGGAGGCACACGGGATAACGCCTTCACAGCCTCGCTGCAGCCTCCTGCATCTCCCTGCATCTGATTATTTCCATGAAAGACATGGGGTGGCTCTGCAGTAATTAATACGTGCCACTCCTTTAACCCTTCTTCAGCTGTTTTTCTGGTGTCTTCAGCCACGCATTTCCATTCACGCCAACGGTAGTATTTCTGTTAAAAACATCAGGCAGGTCTTAACCACGTGAGATCCTGGCACAGCTAATACAAGTCGAAAGCTGTTAGCTTTCTGTGGACCAGGGCAGGAAACAAACTTGGCAACAAATAACACAGCTTTTGGCTGGCCATACAGAAATGCAGAGGTTCAAAATTTCTGTATGTTGTGACAAATTTTAGACAGCAGTCTCTCTAACTGGTTCTCTTATGTATATGTTACCATACCAGCTTCATTCACCCTCTTTCCCACATCCCTTATCCTTGCTTGTACATCTGCTCGCCAGTCTCGGTACTCATTATTCCACATAATTGCCCTGTCCCTTCCTCTTAGGGAAAATACCATTTCCAAAGGCTGTTTCTGCCAGCCTGTCCCCTCTCCTCTCCCACAAGGATGTGAATAGGGATCTTCACAGACAGAATTATTTGGCTACTTTTCACAAAGGCAAAAAAAAAAAAGCACACCCTTTACTCCAGGCTGATCTACGAGCCAAATTCCAGGCTGCCTGTCAGAACGTGGAAGAGTTAAAACAATCAAATATCTATTTCAGTCAGAAATTTAAGACAAAACATCAGTTTCCTCCTACACTTAGACAAAACCAGCAAGACCTTTTGTACTACAACTTCTCAGAAAAAAAAGCTAAGCCTGAGGCAAGCAAGACACAATGGAAAACAACAGCAACAAGGAAAAAAACTGCAGCCAAAGAAGAAATTTTGGTTAGGTCAGAAGTGAAGAAAGGGACCTCTAGCAAGAAGCATAAGGAAGCCATAACTGCAAACAATGTTGTCATTTTTACCTACGGTAAATGCATTTATTAATGAAGACATATATATGCACACCCACATATCTAGATCCTCACAGTGTGCTTTGCAGCCTTTCCAGGGTCATGCAATAGATGTTTATTCTCGTTCAGGCTGGAGACCAAGTAAGCCCATGGAAAGCCAGCTGAAAATAGGGGCTTTACATCTCAGGGAGGTAAAATACAGCTTCTCACAGAAGCTTTTTTCAACCTACAAAGGTTCCCAGACCCCACCACACACCACTTGAGACCTGCCTCCTCCCGCAGGTGTAGATGAGCACCTACTCCCAGTGCATTTGGTGATTTGGGGTAACCTCCATTCCAGACTTAAGATACCTTAGAAAGGGCTTGTTCTTTGAACAGACGGGAGTTCCTTCCTCAGGTAGCATCAGCAGGCGTCTAAAGAACAGGCATCCAGAAAGGTCACCAGCAACATCAGCCACCTCTTTTGAAGGCCACTAGCAAACTGGTGAGGACTGAGCTCCCAGGGTGTCAGAAAAAGCTAACGAGAGTCCCAGTACTGCGCACCTTGGGGAGGCAGCATCAACTCTGTAACTTCAGCCTCTTGGCATGTTTTCCACCGAAGGCCAAAATCTACTTTGTCTTAGTCCAAATACCCTTCAGGGTTATCACGGTGTTACTTTTTGCAACTCGATCTTCAAAGCAGTGCCTGCCCTTCCTCCTTTTCTTCCTTCCTACTAATTAATTTTTAGTGAAACTTATGGTGTTAGCAGTTTTGATCTGGTTATTCTGTTGAGGCTTGTCTGGAGCCTAAATCCACAAAGCCTTAGTGCCATCACTATAAGCTTGCTCTCGTGCCTGGGAAGCTAGATGAACTGCCAGCTCTGCGGATAATATGACAACATCCTTTTCTTCTTTGTTATGGCTTCCAGATGTCTGAAAGCTCCATCAGTGTGGGGCTTCGGTAGTCTCATGGTCTAAGGCATATTACTGGCATGTAATGTGGGCCATCCGTAACACAGGTGGCCGGCCAGTCAATCCCTACGCCTCTTTCGTCAGCTTTAGAAGCTCAGATTATCACAAGTTTAGGCATATCATGACTTATTTCGTTTTAAAGTCTGTGGAAATGACACAGTTAGGCCCTACAGATCTACACAGCATCATTTTACCAAGCATTTTTATTTTACAGACACAGAAAGGTTATTACTGCAAAACAGACTATTTATAGGCTACATAATCTGGCGGTCTACCACATGGCCCTGCAGATCTCCTATGTATAAACACCAGCAGATACAATTCCTACTTTGAACAACTACCTGTAAGCAACTGGGAATCAAGGAGAATCAGTGCTAGTATTAATTATGAAAGGACTTACTCTGACCACGGCTACTTTCTCAGAGACCTCACCAACAATGTGAGAAGAGCACAGGAATTCCACCTTTAAAATTAGGAAATGCACACTGAAAAGAGCAAACCCCAGCAAGGTTGTTTTTTTCTGCGACATAAAATAGTCCACATCCGACACACACGAGAGTTTTCCTTCTTAAGTGGGTTTGAACCACGACAGCTCTGGTGTTTTCCTTCCAGCCTACTGCATTCATCCTTCACGGCAAGCGTAGTTCAAAACTATCTGTTACAGTAATAAAACAAAGTAATAACAACTAGATCCATTATTCATTATGATGAAAAGACTATCTGTCATGGCTGGATCACGTTATATCAGTGTAGGCTATAAATCTCCTTTGATTTTACTCACCATAAAAAGAGCGCTTGCCCAATCAGAGAAAGCTATTGAGCCAGAGACGTGCTCTCAAGACATCCAAGTGTTTTCCAGGAACACATCTCTCACTTGGCAGGATTCATCCTAAAGGAGAGCCCTGGGTGATACGGCACAGTAATGAAAACCTTCTTTTGCAATATACCATACAACAGAAAGTGGAAGTGTTTGAAGGAAGAGAATTTCAGGTTTGCTGGAGGAATGGGCCTCTCTAATCATGATCACTTCATAAAACTCTTAATATTAAAAGCCATTACGCTACGGGTTCACACTCTATGTACACCATACCGAAGAAGCTCCACTTCCAAAGGCCGCTCAGCCTGACAGATACGTCTTTTATACATCAACTTCTACATCCAACGGAAGAGGAAATTAGTATTTAAAACCAAACAAAACGCCTCGAAGTCCCAGCAGACTCTCCTACCTACAGCCATTCTGATCATCAGCTGGAGGCTATCCATAGATGCCAGCAAGATCTCTGCAGTGGCTTTCTCAGATCCTGCAGTATGCAGAGCCCCAAATGCACGCCACCAGAACAGCCCTGCTACACTTCTGCCCTCCCAACCATCAGCGAGAGTCAGACTTATGCCTAAAAGGTCACTGGTCTCTTAAAAGACAGAAGTTTGGAAAAGAGCTCGGACCATGCCAGAAGGATGAGTGCTAAGCTTAGGCCTCCCAGACGAACTATCTGGGGGGGATCTCTATAGCTTGCATAAGGATAGAGCTTGTCACAAAACTACTCTTTCATGGCAGTCACAGACAGCATGATTTCATCATCAGTCAATACAGTTTGCAGAGATGTTTCAGAGAAACCCTCTCATCCACAGCACTTAAAAAACCCGAAAACTTGCAAGACCATCTCTGAAAACAAAAGAGGAATACAGATGTAAAAAATCAGTGGGCTTGAGTCTTCACCTGACTGAAAGCAAAAGCCATCTTGTGGGCAGAAACCTAACAGACAGCAAGGAGATGAACAGACTCAGGAACCCTGTGGTAGGCAACGGGGAGACTCAACAGGCCTTGGGCAGGTGGTGGCATGACAGGCTTCTCTATCTTCTTCTTATAAGAAGATAAATCAGTTTATGATCTTAAATCTAGAACTGTTCCCCAAAGGAAAATATTAGATGAGGTGGTTTCTGAGACAAATACAAGCAGGGAAAAAAAATACACATATGTAACAGGAGAAACTTCTGTTGAAAAACCCTGGAGGAGATAGTTACCTGAGGGACAAGAAGTGGAAGAGTAGCAATAGCACTTACCTAGGTCAGGGAGCAGCACTGCCCTACAAAGGGGGACAAGGAGACCCTGGCACTGCAAGCAGTGCCCTCACCCATAGACACAGCACCTGAGCAGAGCTGGTAGCAGGATCCACCAGCAGCCCCAGACACAGCAAAGAGATGCACCGAGTCCAGGGCTCACCCAGGGACCGCAGTCAGCAAAGGGGGCTGGAGACAAGCTACAACACATACCCAAAGAACCCACCCAGGCAACAAAAGCAGAGACCAATCCACCTGCAAGGTAGCCCAAGGATGAGCTTAAGTAGAGCTGCACTTCGGCCACAACAACTCCATGCA
>NW_009187071.1:0-11539 GCF_000690835.1 Fulmarus glacialis | reverse complement strand
CCTGCCCTGCCCTGCCCTGCCCTGCCTTGTCCTTCCCTGCCCTTTTCCCCCCTTTTTCCCCTTCCCTTCCCTTCCTTGCCCTTCCCTGCCCTTCCCTGCCCTTTTGAAAATGTTGGTTTGTATGTTTTTTTATATTGTGCATTTCTTCATATTAAGGAAATGTGTGGGACATACAAATGTCTATGTGAAAGTCATTCCTGCGCAGACTGCCTCCACTGAAATCTTGGGTAAATAAACAATCTTTATGGCATCTCTCCAGGTCAAGAAATCTGATCTTTATTGAATTAATTCTAGAACGAAAAAGTAATAAAGAGTGATGTCTGCTAAGAACTACCAAACTGAGACATTGAAAGCAAAGACTCAACAATTCTGTTACTAAATGTACTATTTATAAGATTTCATTTTGTTAATAAATGCCGGGATTATTTTACTAGATTTGCTAAAGGGAAATTTCAATTATTATCTGACCATCTGAAAGTCCTATTTTACCACGTTTTAATTTTAATAACATATTCACAGAAAAGATTATTGCAATTTCCCGCCCCCCCCAGTATACTTTTAGAGAAAACACTTTCTGTTTTCTAAAGACATTTTAGAGAAAAAAAGAGTTTTAAAAAATCCCAATATTCCATGAATGATCTGCTACAATCTTGAGACTTTTAGTACCTGAATATGAAAGAACAATTTACATCTTGTTCATATCAGTCAGACTCTTTGGAGACCCCTTAGGCCAACTGGCATAACTTCACTTTAGAGTACTTAAGTTCTCTGATGCTGCCGAGGTAGGATATGTAAATGTTCAACAGTGTCCTAAACAGCATGTAAGAAAGATTGGGTGTATTCAAATATAAGTAGGCACCACAAATCTCTTAGGTATTTTGAAGAACTAATTTATTAGGTGTGTGCAAGTAAAGCTTTATTCACTGATAGTGATCTTTAAATCACTGAGTTTTATGAGTTAAATTAAAAAACAGTATCAGTTTGCAGCCCCTATTTGCATGAAATCTTTGTTTTCAAAGAGCAAACTCAGGCAGTGAAACGAATTAATGAAAAAAATTACTCCTCAGCTTCTATTGTCTATGAAGTTTAATGTTTCGGAGAGTTGCAATAACCTTGAGCTATAGGATGTTTCAAAGAGATATTTCTTGTAAAATTAGAATTCACTGAAGCAAAGAGGGCAAATGCAGGGGATGCTGGGAAGAAATAAAAGGAGATGGAGGTTGATCTGCAGTTCATGTGAAAGCAAGTCCTCAGTGTCTCCTTTATCCAGGATTCTCCCCTCCCAGGGCACCCTGTTTTCCAGTAGGTTCCTTCTTCATCACTCTTTCTTACCACCTCCATGACTCTTTATTCTTCATTTTACTGCATTGTAGCCCCTTTTTTAAAAGGAGGAGGGAAAAACACCTCTGCCTGCTGAGTGTCCAGGAACCTGGACTTCCAGGGACTTTCTGAATGGCTACCCTGGATGCAAGCATACAAAGTTTGATGTTGCAGATGCCTTAAAAGGGAATAGTAATAAAAAATATCCTTGCTATCACTATACAGTATACAATACAAAATATACATTTTCTCAAAGATGCAATTTCACTTAATAAGAACAGCTTGACAATATTTTCAGGATAACTGTAAAATTGTCCTTAATTCTCTGAGTGTGAGATACACATTTGCATAAACTATGTGAGAAAGACAAGCACGAATTGCCCCATTATTTTCAAGCATTTATGCACCTCAGAAGCCACACTCAAAACTGTTGAATGGTTATCTTTAAGGGATTGATTAATATTTTCCAGATATTATAATGTTCCTCTCTTCTTAAAGTCTAAATATGCCAGAATCAAAATACATATAAAAAGAACCCCCAAGGACTGAGCTAATTGCCTTTGTTGGATGAAAAATAAAATAAAAAACTACAACAAATGTCCATGTGCACTTGGTAGGAAATTTATTTTTTGCCAAGGAGTTAATTCAGAGCCGATATATAAAAAGTGAATCTTAAAACCAAATGAAAACAAAATAAAGCAAAGAAATACAAAAAGTTAACATGCAGCATCTATCATTTACCACATCATTTACTTACCATTGTATATCTGTCCTCCTCTTTTTAACTACCACACTCTTATATGTATTACTTTGTTGTTATTTTTCTTCTAATTAGTTTTATTTGATAAACCTAGTTACGTGTCACTTATTTCCTTACACTCAGTGTGCAATTATTACTGATCCACAGTGAACTGAGTGGTTAATGATCATATCAGGAAATATCTGGTTTATCCATTCTAGGGAAGCAAGCATTATTTAGTGATGACTCTTGCATTTGCTTTCAGAGTTCCCCAAATATAATGATGGGAAAATCTTCAGCTCTTTTTTTATTCAAAAGCAAAAGAGTATGTTTTATCCTAAACCTATGTCGAGCATTTAATGACACTTCAGCAAAATGTCACACATTTATTTATCATCTTCATTGGCTGCCAATCATTCATATCTTTCTTTTTAAGTTCCTCACCATTTCATAAGATAATTACTACAGGGATGCCATTAAATGCTAATAACTGGAGAATCCATTTAAAAATTTCTTCATTATCTAGAGAATGGCTGAACATGTATTATAATTTCAAACACAAAACACATTTTATAGGTTTTTTTACATTTTAATATGTGCCATGGTCTTATGCAGTCAACATTAAACACGATTTTTAATCAAATATCATAGACACTTTATATTAAATACAGCTGGTATAATAATATTTCTAAAGAATGATAAGCATAATTAGATGGCACAATGTTAGTGATTAGATTTCTTAAAATAACCAATTTCATATGTTTTTATGATTCTGTTGATTAATTCAAAACATATTATTCTATAAAATCTTCCATTATGTTCTACTGGGAAGCCCCAGCTCGAAGATGCTGAGAGACAGAAGCAAGTAAACCATTGTATAATTTTTCAGTTTACAACAATGCAGCTTTCATTTCTGTTAATTTTACAACCAACTTGCTTTAAAATGAAAATTCTCAAAAAAGGACAAAGCAACACTAATTCTAGGGTTTATCATTATTCTTAGTAACAGTAGAATTTTACAGGATTTGAAATAACAAAATACTTTGCACACTTTTTTGAGTGTAAAAAACATTTGCCCCATTTTTTCCAGTGCTTTATAAAAAACCTGGAAGTCCAGAAAATAAAAAAAATTGATAAATCACAGAATCACAGAATCACAGAATGATTGAGATTGGAAGGGACCTCAAGGTTATCGTGTGCAACCTCCCTGCTCAGGCAGGACCACCTAGAACTGGTTGCCCAGCACCATGTCCAGACGGCTTTTGAATATCTCCAAGGTGGGAGGACACTCCACAACCTCTCTGAGCAACCTGTGCCAGTGCTTGGTGACCCTCACAGTGAAAAAGTGTTTCCTGATGTTCAGATGGCACCTCCTGTGTTTCACTTTGTGCCCATTGCCTCTGATCCTGCCTCTGGGCACCACTGAAAAGAGCCTGGCTCCCTATTCTTTACACCCTCCTTTCAGGTGTTTGTATACATTAATAAGATCCCACTGAGCCTTCTTTTCTCCAGGCTGAACAGTCCCAGCTGCCTCAGCCTTTTCTCATAGGAGAGATGCTCCAATCCCTTAATATTCTTAGTAGCCTTTTGCTGGACTCTCTCCAGTATGTCCATGTCTTACATCCCCTGCACCAGTGATGTCGTAGCAGGGCTAGTCTCCAGCTCCCCACAGCCCTGCTTTGCGCAGCCATGGCCCCGCCAAGCCAGGCACACCTGTGGGCCCATGTCGTGGCCTGGCCTCAGCCCATCTCCATCCCCAGTGAGAAGCCCCGAGGCCCAGGGCTGGGGCTGCGCCCGGTGCCCCCCAACTGCCCTGCTCCTGGCTGGGTGGTGGGACAGGTCTTGGTTGCCAGGCCCTGTTATGACGCCCCATGGTGACATCCCGACCTCATGGAGCAGCCATCCTGTGAGGATTTCTGAGGTTGAGCTTGAGAAGTTGAGTACCCAGAACAGAGGACATAAGAAAACCATGGTTGGTCCCTTTGTGTGTGTGCCCTAAGATATTTTCTGTGGGATTCTTGCACTATTAAATACACAGAATTACTTTTTTCCCAGCATGAATGGAAGGACTGGTAGCAGAACTTGTCTTAGAATTAACAGTGAAAAAAAAAAAAAAAATTAGTAATTGAGGGAATTTTGTAATTTTCTGGAGATTTCAGTAGTTTTGCTGTACAATGATATCAAACTGCCTGCTAACAACTGTTTCTAAAGTAGCTACTATGTGCTTGTCACTTTTTAGGAGTTGGATTTGATGCCAGCAAATTTTATTCACAAAATATTAAGTACTGCCAGCTGTAATGAATTTCAACAGAGCAGAATTTTGAACACATGAATTACAGTATAATAATACAGACGGACCCAAGAGTTATAAAAAGCAATGCTTAGAGTTCATATATCCCATTTGTAATAGGTAAATATATACACCTTCTCTTACATGGCTGCTATTAATATAAACATATTAATACTATGAAACACTCAGTTACCGATAGGGCAAGGATAACTCTACAAGGAAGTGAACACACCTCTGTGTAGAGAAAAGATGCAGACAGTGTGGTAAATGCAACATGGTGCTGCATATATTTAGTGCTATTCATACTTTATAGAGACCAGAATGCACGTGAGGAAAGTGGCAAGTGTCTGTATGAATTATATATACACAGTTTAATTATTTCTGTTTGTGATAAGTTTGATGTGGATGTGACCAGACCATGCCAAGAGTGTGAGTAACCTTCCCCCCACAGACCCTTCTCTCTTCCCTCCCCAAATCCACAAGGCTTCTAAATTCAGGAGCATGTCTGAACAGAAACTTGAAGAGGTAACTCTCAGCAATAGGTAAAAATGAAACAAAACAGAAATAAAAATGGTTTATAAATTATCTTTTTTCCCCCTTCCTTTAAGTCTTTGCAAGACATAGTTTTCTTTTTAGGTTTGTTTTCATAGACTTTCTTGCTTGCTCTTAAAAAAAACATCCATACAAGACACATTTGTGGTTTTATTTCTGTTTTACAAGGATCTCAGCTGAGGTCTGCTTTAACTTTTTGTTCTTCTCATCAGTGTCACAGTCCCTTGTTTTATTAATATCATTATTATATTATAAAGAAAATCAGGCATATCTTCAATATGTATAATAAAAAGACAGTATTGCATAGATTTATACAATCATTGTTCTGATCACAGTTAAATAAAGAGTACTTTATTTTGAAAGATAGGTTTATGAACAATAATACATGACCTTAAGTTCAGTTGCTTCTGTCCTTGGAACAGTTCTATCTTTACATCTGTAAGACCAATCTCTATGTGTATTAAGTAACTTCTAATGATTCCCAACCTCATTTTAGGAGAAAAGGGATATAATTTTTGGAAATAATAGAGTTGATGTTTCAGCTTTTTCCATCAAGGACATCATTGCTACAGAAGTTGTTTTGAAATAAGAAAAGCGTCAAAAGATGCAACATTCTTTGTGCCGTCTTCTGGTAATGTAGCTTCTCCAGCCTGCAAAGAAAATAGATGAAAAAATGTTTTCCCTTTCCTTCAGAAAGCTGATCTGTTATTGCATGTTTCCTTCACTGACCATTATATCAGTGTTATCAATCCCAGGCACGTGGAGTATGGTGCTGTGTGCTGTTCACTCTAGCGCATGAGCAATTTTCTACCTCTTCCTGACAGTCTCAGAACTCACTTGCATGCAAACTTCACACTCCTCCGGGCTGCTTCCCATCTGACTAAAGTTCTCAAAATAGGAAAAGTAATGTAGTTGAAAATCATTAATTAAGTTCCTATGGTAAGACCAAAATCTTTTTTTCTTTTACCAATTTCTAACACTATACTAGAGTCTTATGTAAGTAGGAGTACATCCCAAGCATTATTACTAACTCTCTTTTCTATTTAGAAAAATCTTAAAGCCTTTGCCATTTTATGCATTTTGAAATTTCCTGTTGTCCTTCATATAGAGGACTTTTTTCCAATGTTGGAATTCACATCTTAAAAATATTTTAATTAAGCATCAAGTTCATGTCACTCATTTTCAGACAGAAAACATGAAAAATTTAATTCACACTTAAGAGAATCAAAGGGACCAAGAATTTATGTGTGCATTTTAATTTTAAAAGTGTCCATATACACAGAAAGCTTTCATTTGGTTGTTTTTCTCCAACTTAATACTAGTTGAGAAAGGTTTGGGAAAGCTTGTTTTTTTCCTAACAATGTTTAATTGCTTTAAAAAAAATCAAATTCTAATACATTATAGATATTTTCAAATATTTATTGTAACAGTGTCTTTGTTCATGTTGATGTGAAGATAAATTTGGCAGCATTGCAAAATTAGTGCTTAAACAAAAAAACCCAAACTATTCAGGTTTTGTGTAAGTTTGAATTAATGTGTCTATAGCTATAAAAGACAGTGCATAGACACTTGAAAATAGACATGAACACAAAAAATTACAAAGGAATAGGAACTCTGCTATCCAGTAGTCCAGTTCAGGCTACCTTGTTCTTTATCAAAATATTTTTCTGAGTCTTCTGACACCCATTTTTCTGTGGTGATGTGAAATGCGTTGTGTTTCCTGGATGGGAGGTGCTGAGTTAACGATCAAAATTTGAGGACGCTTGATCTAACATCTAACATCTTGAGCTGCAGCCCACTAAATAGACTGGAAGAAAAGCTTTTATATTTTTCACAACTTTTATTTCCCCACTGAGGGGTCAGAAAATGCTTCTGAGTCTTAACAATGTGACAGCGTTTTCTGAGAGTCAATCCCAGCTATTGTGTAACATCTACATCTCCTTTGGGGAATCAATATCTTAAAAGTTACTGAGAGCAAAAGTTAGGTCTATATTATAGGTCAAGCCACATTGACAGGTTGACAATGCAGAGAAGGTCATTTATCCTGTATGGCAGAACCAGGAACTGTTCTGAACTCTGTTCTGATCAATCCACTAACAGGATAAGGAAGTGTCTCAAAGTGACATGCTGTGTCCATTGAACTTAAACAGCACCAATCTGCTGTTCATTTAAACCTTGCCTTTGGCAATTTTCTGGAAACGTGTGTTAAGCGCTTCAGTTAGTTCTTATACTTCTTTCTGTAAGTCTCTGCCCAGAATTTTGTCCTTGGCGAAAAGTTCCTTTTGAAAAAGTTTGTATGTTCCAGCACTTAAAATGGATATCCAGATTTTACTTCAGAAGACTGTCCAATGGAAGAAACTTTGATCAAAGAGCAACAGATGCACATTCCATGTTGCTATATGAATATAATCTTGAAAGAGTACACATTCATTTCAATAACTATTCAAAATTGCATGTGTGTGTGTGTGAATATACCAAAATTGAAACGTGAACTTTCCGGGCTTGGACTCTAAATGGTCAATACTATTTTATGAGATTTCAAAATATCAGTTAAACTTACCTACATCTTACAATTACAAGAAAAAGAGAAGAAAAAAAAAAAATCTTTAGTAATGTGTTGCTTTCAGTGGTTCATGGCTCTAAATCTATCTATTCATTGGATACTTTTTAAATACATGATCATAAATACATTTATCAATCTGGCAGGAAGAAACGATGTATCTTTATCAGTATTCCTTTAAGATGTCTGTTCTTTTCTCTCATGTAAAGTTCAGTAGTGTTCATCAGTGAGATAAATGGTACTGCACTTACTTGAAGAGCTTCTTTCTTCCTATTAACACTGACTTGACTGGTGCTACATGACATGACAGTGCTTATAGAGGACCACAAAAACATGCCATCCACTTTCTTTCTTTCAAAGTACAGCTGGATCAGCTCAAAAAATCCATAAAATATATAAAAATATAGAAAAAATCCACAAAATATATAAAAATCACAATGACATCAATCACATAACAATATTTTGTTGTCTCTAAATTTTGTAAAAAGCTGTCCTTTGGCTAGATATTAAATTAATTTAGATTGTTTTTTCCTTATGGAACTGTATGCATTCTTGAGAAATATTCTGCAAATGGATGAAAAGTAAGATCTTCTTGTTATTTCTTTCCCATTCTCCTTTATGAATTTATAAAACATTTTGCAGCATTTACAACTGTTGTGGTTTAACCAGGCAGGCAGCCAAACACCACGCAGCCACTTTCTCACTCCCCCTCCACCCCACGGTGGGATGGGGGAGACAATCGGGGAAAAAAAAGTAAAATTTGTGGATTGAGATAAAGACAGTTTAATAGAACAGAAAAGGAAGGGAAAATGATAATAATAATAATAATGATAACATTAATGATAGAATATACAAAATGAGTGATGCACAATGCAATTGCTCACAACCTGCTGAGCAACACCCAAAGAGCAATCACTACTTCCTGGACCACACCTCTTATTTATATACTGAGCATGATGTCATATGGTATAGAATACCCCATTGGCCAGTTGGGCTAGCTGTCCTGGCTCTGCTCCCTCCCAGCTTCTTGTGCACCTGGCAGAGCATAGGAAGCTGAAAAGTCCTTGACTAGTGTAAGCACTACTTAGCAACAACTAAAACATCAGTGTGTTATCAACATTCTTCTCATCCTAAATCCAAAACATAGCACTAGGAAGAAATTTAACTCTATCCCAGCCAAAACCAGGACAGCAACACAATGAAATTAAGCTTAATTTTTCTGATTCCACAGGTGGTGGCTAGACACAATTAAGTAAAGTTACCTAAATGTTAAGTTTAAATGGTATTACATGTTTTAATTTATGACATTATTTTAGATCATCAACTCCAGTTCTATTAGTACAATATTTCAAATATTCCCAGACAGCTAACAAAGCATGTGTGTTTGTGCGTGCATGTGTGCGCACGCAGGTTTGAGAAGAAGAGAAAGACAGCAAGAGAAAAGGATCCTACTTCTTATACATTTCTCTGCATAATCATTGCTCTATCATAACCTTAGGATAACTTGCAAATTACAAAGAAATGTTTGGGGAAGGAGGATGTGGGGGTGCCTACATGACCCACCCTGAGCAATTGACCTGCATAAAACCAGCTCTTAAGGTAAGACTGAGTGCAACCAGTGTGTGTGTGTGTGTGTCTCTGTGTGTGCATGTGTCTGTACTGAATAAACAAAACTGTCCCGAGGGCATTTGCCAAAAACTCATCTTGTTAAAGAGGAAGACAAACATCAACCCCAAACTAATGATGATTATCAGCTGGATTCGACAGTAACTGGGAAATACCAAAACGACTTTTGAAGCAAAGGAGGAATCAGCCTGATAAGAGGTATAAAAGAAGCATGAACGTTTCTAACATGGAGATAGAGATCTTGGAAAGGAAGCATCACGGAGGTCTGTCCCTGCTGGCAATGACCCCAGAGCACCCAAACAGTGCCCAGGCTTGGTAGTACAGCCTCCCCACAGGTCATTATGAGCAGCACCCACCCCGTTAACAGAGTGACAGTACCCAAGTGTTTAGTAACATTGTGCAAAACTAATTTTACGGTGTGTATGTTGTATTACCGATATTGATCCTGAATGTATGGTTCACTGACTGTCAGTTAATAACCTGTCATTAATAAATTCATAAATGACTTTGATCAGGATTTTGGCTTAAAGCATTTGAACTGAGTAATTTCAGACATACAGCTTATCAAAGTAATATGGAAAGCAATATACTTTTATATAGGTTGAGAATTGAGATACAAGAGCAGTCCAACTTAAGTCAAAGTGAAGTATGCAATTTTATACTGATTAACTGAAGCCCTAAATCTTGATGGCAGGAAGTAATTATTAGGAGGGGCGGGATTAAAAAAATCCCATGACAGAACGTAATGGGCTGCTTCAGACATACTTGCTAAACAAGGTATCTGTTCCTTTAAGGCTGGCACATGAAACTCTGTAAGTCTAACACTCGAGGGTCAGAGATTTTGCACAGAAACCATTAAAAAGCAGGGGAAAGGATGAGGTTTTCCTCCATATCTACTTGATATATATCCTGTGTCTCAGCAATGAGAGTGCTCTGCTAGATATCAGGAGGGCCATGTAGCAAAAAATCCTAGGCCTGAGCTTATTTTCAACTCTAATTAATTCTGCTGCACACTTAAGATATTCACAAGACCATCCTACCCAATACCTTTACATGAGGTACACACTTCTAGCAGTACAGATTCAGAACCTCTTGCCCCCTATAGGCTTTCTTTCTTAATGTCTTCACAGGCATTCTTGTTCCACCATCATTTTACTTATTTGGAGGGATCTGCTGCAATACCATTTTTGGAGTTAACTCTTTAATACCTTGTTAGTGTATGTACAAAATATAGTACAAGTAGTACAAGGAAGAAAGCAGCATATATAAGAATGATTAACCATACTTTTCAAGGCACCAGTGAATGAAATAAGAAACATCACCCAAATTACCAGATTTTTTTTTTTTTTTTTCCATTAAAATATTATGTTTGAAAAATGGTACTGTATTGGGTACAGGTGGCAAGGTTTTGGTAGTGGGAGTGGGGGGGTGCAAGGGTGGCGTCTTTGAGAAGAGGCCAGGGGCTGTTCCATGCCAGACATGGCTGTTTCCAGCCGGCTCCAGCAGACCCACTACGGGATGCAGCTGAGACCAGCAGCCAAGCTGGTGGTATCTGTGTGAAAGCGTGTTTAAGAAAGGGCAAAAAATGAATGAACAAGCAGAGGAGAAGGGAACTAACAGAGAAAAAGCAGAGGGAATGCCAAAGTCAGAGAAGGAGGAAGAGGAGGTGTTCCATGGTGCCAGAGCAGATACTCACACTGCAGCCCATGGAGGATCTCAGGCTGGTGGAGGTGTATGTTTCCTGAAGGAAACTGTCCTGTGGAGAGTCCATGCTGGATGAGGGTAAAAGTGTGTGAGGAGGAAGGAGCAGCAGACATGAACTGTTATATGCTGTAAACTCGCAGTAAACTCTGTGAGTGAGCTGCTGGGTGGGAAATTGGCTGTTAGCCCAGGATATCCACCACAGGTACACCAACATCTTGGAGCTCAGTGAAGGGCAATGAGTACAGTATAGGCTCTGTGACTGACAAGAACTTATATAAAAAATATACTTCCCTACATGCATCTTTTCTGAACAGAAATTCAGTGGTTAATTTATATGTAATTCCGTCATTATTTTTTTTTCCTTTTCAGTATTCCCTTGCAGTGATGACTACATTTTAATTTGAATTGAAGTTCTTATTAATGCCAATATACTGTAACACTTTTATTTATGTTCCTGTTTATTATACTAATCACAATTTATTTACAATAGCTCTTTTCCAAGCAGACAGGACTCAATGGCCTCTGCCTGTAGGAGGTCACAATGCATCTTAGGTACATTCATCAAATTGTTATTTCTATTTTTCAGTGAAATTCCATTGCCATTAACCTTTCCAAGCACATCTAAAGAATGTTATATTATGTGTACTAATCGATTAGTAATGACATTTAAGGCTTAGTTTGTGCCTTTGATAAAAACATTGCAAACATTATATAATGCTTGTACATAGAATCATAGAATCATAGAATC
>NW_009187070.1:7228-36724 GCF_000690835.1 Fulmarus glacialis | reverse complement strand
CACCCCCAGCCTACTCATTGGCAGGGCAGTGTGAGAAGCAGAAGCAGCCTCGACACTGTGTAAGAACTGCTCAGCAATAACTAAAACATCCCTGTATTATCAACACCGTTTTCAGCACATATCCAAAACATAGCCCCATACTACCTACTATGAAGAGAAATAACTCTATCCCTGCCAAAACCAGCACACATCCTCATCTCCTCCATTGCCAGTGCTTATTTTATTTGATTGTCAAGCTCTCCTTCCAGAATATTCTGAGAGTCAGTTCATGTGCAGGAGAGTTGATGTACCTTGCTCCAAGCAGAAGCTGCTGCTTCTTCTGCCAGAAATTCATCGAGCAAATATGATGTTTCAGAGTTGCATTGCACTTTGCTGAATCCATACATGTTGAGCTGACGAATGAAACTTTTCATGCTCTCAGTTTCAAAAGGTCTCCAAGGTCCTCCCCTTGCCAGCACTTCCTTCTTCATCAATCGCAAATTCCATCATCAACCCACCAAACGGCCTTAAACCTGTGGCTTTCAACAATTTTCCAGAGTTTCTTTGGAAAGCCGAGGGATGTGAAGTCATCAGCTTCACCAGAGCTCTCCTCAGGAGAAATGCAAGGGACACTTTTGATCCCATGGTCATTGCTGCATGCTTGGAAATCCTTTTCTTCCTTTATAGGTGCTAGAGCAGCATCACAAGCTGCTCTTTTATCCCATTCTGGAGGGACAGGAGAAGTTGAGTTTGCTGACTCAGCCAGCTCATCCAGAGGAGAGGCAGATGATGTTTCTGCTGGAGATGGCTCCCTTTGAAACCCTAGTCTGGGTTCAAAAAAAGGGTGCCCAGCTGTGGCCATTTCCCTGAGCAGCTGGGCTTGGTCCTGCCGGACAGCAAAAGCCAACGAACTGGCGCTGGCTGGCTGTGCGTTCTGAGGGGAAATTCTCAAATGTCACCATGATGCCTGTACTGCGTAGCGGTGACATTGTAGCATGGCGCCGGTGACCTGGCACGATGGAGCAGCAACAGAAGATGCTGCTGAATAGCACCCGTTGCTTGTAATTTCCAGAGCTGCAGCTTTTTGGACTCTAGAGCCAAGCAGTAAATCCAACTGTATTGAAATGTTATAGGCAATGACAGGACAGTGCTGTGTCCAGTTGCCTCTAGGAGCTGGTGCCCAGGGAGGAAGAGGGAAGGCTGCAGCATTAGGCATCAAAGTGCCCCATTCCTGATGTTTTTCAGTTGGGTACCTCTTCCGTGTGCGGAAATGTCCTTGCTCTCTTTACTCTTCTTATGGCTTCTGAGCTCCTGCTTGAGAGCCTTGGCAAAGACTTGTGATGGGCAAGGTTGGGGCAGCAGCCAGTGCCTGGACTGCTGTGTTTGTGGAGTTGCTCTTCTGGACATTGCTTTACCTTTGCCATGTGGTGCCCTGAATAGCTGTCTTCTGGCCTTCTGTACTTCACTCTGTGTTCTCCATCTGTGTGAGGAAATCCATTTCCAAGCACTGTGGGTCAAAGGCCATAAAAATCTCTCCCCAATTCCTCACCATTTCTTCTCTAGATTAACAAGGGCTCTGTGATTTCAGTAGCACTCCTTCTGTACTGGACAGTCCCTGTTCCCAGGTGATGCTCTCAAATTTCAGCAGTTTCCCCATGGCTGCTCTGTTGGACCAACTGGAAGTAAAACACTAAGTACATTTTGCAAATGATAGAAATGAGAGATATACACCACACCCCTACACCCCCTTACTCCCCATTTCATTGAATAGGTTGCTGTGCTTTTATTTGATATTTAAAATTTAGAAAGCAAACAAAATCAATCATTCTAAGTCAACACCCTCTCTCCTGGATCAAGTGTTTTTTCTGTAAAGGAAATGTTTGATGTAGAGCCGGTGGGAATGAGAAATTCTGTTCCCCTCAGCATTTGGATCAGGTCCTGGGAGGTTTACAAAACCCTGGCCTAAGTATTAGAACAATAAAGATGAGGACAATAAGCCTTCAGACGTTCTGGACAGAACTAAGTGATGGGAGTTTGGACAGAGAAAGGAGGGTCTCCTCCAACTGCTGGAGAATCCTAGAAGGGCTGGCCCAGGCAGACACAAGGAACAAATCAGCTGGACTTTGCTGTTACCCTGCAGTGATGTTCAACTCAATAATCAGGAGAAAAAGGGATGTGTATGTGGGCTGAGAAAACGTGAGTGGCCAAGCCAAGAGGAGACAGCTAGAGATAGACTTGTACCAGCTACTGTAACAGTAACTAATACAAGAACTGTATAAAAATAATAGCCACGATCAAGAACTAGAAGTAACATGCCTGGTGTATTGGCTTTAGTACTGAAGTACATTGTGCAAATGTGACCGACTAGAAGCAATACTGAGGAAGAAGCCTTTGGCCGTGGTCTGGGAGAATATGTCTTCTCCGGGACATCTTTTCTGTGGTGGCTCACAAGAAGGTCGTTCTTTGTTTATTTCCTTATTGAAGCAGAATCTGGGAAATACCATGAGCATGTTAGAAACATTTGTACATTCACCCAGCTCTATGGCCAACCTGCCAGACCGCATTGTTTGTTCTCATACTTCTTCTTTCCAATCTTCATCAATGTTTTCTAGGTGTCTTCCAGCAGTATTTGCTTCCGACAAAGGATTGCACTTCAAATTGTGCAAATGCGCTAGTTGTTCAGCATAAAACATCTGGATGGTGAGAGATCCATCATGTCCACTGGTTTAAAAAACCTTGCAACAATGAAAGAAGCCCAGGACTCATGATTTTGAACATCTGGAACTGGCAAAATGATCCATCTCTCCTCTTCATCCCTTCTCTCTCGTCAAGTGGACAACTTGTTTATCTTGAACAATATTGTCTTTACTGAACCCTCTCTATCCCTACCTCACACTTTATTTTCCCACACTGGTTTCCTCTCCAGGCATGTCTTCCCACCATCCCACCCAAACCATTGTCTCATACATTGTTCATCATATTCACTGACAGGTTCCCTGGTTCCTTTTCTTAAAAGCCCTGTGTTCATTATTTACTTTAATGATTTACTGGTTTAATTACAATAATATCTACAGACTCCACTGATAGGTGTGCTGTGTCAGGTGCTGTACATATGTAGACAGAGTCCTTCAAAGAGCTTGCAACTGGAACAGTGTAGTATAATATTCATCAGCAGATCTGCCAACAAATGCAAACTTGCTTAAAGCTGAGCCCTTCTAAATAGGAGACATAAAGTTCTAAAGAGAAGACATAAAGCCCTTTACCTGAGGAGGTTATCAAAGCCAGAAGACACCAACATCAAAGATGATGGGCTCCTGGTGAGGCTTGAGCAAACACATAGTAGTGCAGCAGGGTGCTTCCTTGATTTCAAATGCAGTGACTGGGGCGGTGCTTGCCTGGTAAACTGCATACATGGGAGAAGAGAGGAAACAGGAACAGAAGCAACACTGTGCAGAAATGCTCTGCACTTTCAGGCACAGAACTTGTTGATGGTGGCTGAGCAGGCTCAGAAGTTGTGAGAAAAAAAACTCCCTGAGCCAGCATGTTAATCTTGTGACAAACAGCTTTTATTCTCATTATCCGTAATAATTAGGACTAGAGTGGATACACCTTGGTTCACCTGTTAATTTGTCCTTCTAATGAAAATTAAGTTCTAATGTCTCAAAGAATGGTCAGCCAGCTAGGATGATAGCCAAAGCAGACAGGCAATTGGCAGTGCCCAGTAATAAAGTAATATGGCTTTAAATATGGAATTTAAAAGGTATTAGCCATCTTTCAGATTAAGTCAATCACATATTGGTTTTGTGACAATAACAAAGTTATTGTTTTCTGACGACTCTATTGAATTTCTTTGCACAACCAAATAACAAGGAGAAGTATGGAGCCTGTTCCTAATGTGAGGCAGGAATAATGATCTGAGGCTGAATGCCACTGTTAGTGGTGAAAGAAAAAATTAGAGGAAAGAAGCTGCCGAAATTGCTTTCAATGGTGCAACACATGCAGGGAAGGAGAGACTTGCCAGGCAGAGACGGACACCATAACAGAGGAGTTTAAATTACAGCACGAGCCTTGGGTGAAGGCTCTCATGGAATCACAGACTGGCTGAGGTTGGAAGGAACCTCTGGAGGTCACCTAGTCCAACCCCCTGCTCAAGCAGGGCCACCTAGAGCTGGGTGCCCAGGACCATGTCCAGATGGCTTTTGAAGATCTCCAAGGAGAGAGGCTCCACCACCTCTCTGGGCAACCTGTGCCAGTGCTCCGTCATCCTCACGGTAAAAAAACATTTTTCCCAATGTTCAGATGGAAGCTCCTGTGTTTCAATCTGTGCCCATTGCCTCTTGTCCTGTCACTGGGAACCACTGAAAAGCAGCTGGCTCCATCTTCTTCACACCGTCCCTTCAGATATTTATGCACATTGATAAGATCCCCCCTGAGCCTTCTCCAGGCTGAACAGTCCTAGCTCTCTCAGCCTTTCCTCATAGCAGAGATGCTCCAAAAGGTATCTTAGATAGCTTTTGCTGGACTCTGTCCACTATCTCTTTATTGTACTGGGGAGCCCAGATCTGGACCCAGCACTCCAGATGTGGCCTCACCAGTGCTGAGTAGAGAGGAAGGATACCCTCCTTTGACCTGCTGGCAACACTCCTCCTAATGCAGCCCAAGATATATTCTTTGCTGCAAGGACAAAATGCTGGCTTATTGCTGGTTCAACTTGATGTCCACCAGGACTCCAGGTCCTTTTCTGCAAAGCTGATTTTGTGCTCGTCAGCCCCAGCATGTACTGGTGCATGGGGTTGTTCCTCCCCAGTCTTTGTGCTTCTGTTTGTTGAACTTCATGAGGTTCCTGTCAGCCCATTTCTCCAGCCTGTTGAAGTCATTGGATGGCAGCTCACCACTTCGGCATGTCAGCCACTCCTCCTGGATTTGTATCATCTGCAAATTTGTTGAGGGTACACTCTGCCTTATCATCCAGATCATTAACGAAGATGTTGACCACAATAGCAATGATTCTGGACCCAGTGCTGACCCCAGGACTATACCTATAGGTACTGGTCTCCAACTGTACTTCAAGCCAGTGATCACCACCCTCTGTATTTGGCCAGTTTTCAGTCCACCTCACTGTCTGCTCATCTAGCCAACACTTCATCAGCTTCAGTTGAGGACTTATTGGGAGACAGTGTCAAAAGCCTTGCTGAAGTCAAGGTAGACAATATCCCCTGCATCTACCAAGACATTTCATTGTAGAAGGTTATCAGGTTGGTCTGATACATCCTCTGATGTGTCAGTGATGTACCTGGTACCACGGAACCTGACGAGATGCATCCTGGCAGATGTAGGGAACGGCAGATATAGTTGCTAAGCCATTGTCCATCATATTTGAAAAGTCATGGCAATCAGGTGAAGTCCCCAGTAACTTTGGAAAAAAGGGAAAAATCTCACCCACTTTTAAAAAGGGTAAAAAGGAGGACCCTGGGAATTACAGACCAGTCAGCTTCACCTCCATGCCCAGTAAGATCATGGAACAGATCCTCCTGGAAGCTATGTCGCAATATATGGAAGACAGGGAGGTGATCAGAGACAGCCAACATGGCTTCACCAAGGGCAAATCGTGCCTGACTAATCTGGTGGCCTTCTACGATGGAGTGACTGCATTGGTGGATAAGGGAAGAGCAATTGATGTCATCTACCTTGACTTATGTAAGGCCTTTGATATGGTCCCACACAACATCCTTGCCTCTAAATTGGAGAGATACGGGTTTGATGGATGGACTATACAATGGATAAAGATTTGGCTGAATGGCCACATCAAAAGAGTTGCAGTCAATGGCTCAATGTCTAAATGGAATGGTGTCCCTCTGGGGTCTGTATTGGGACGGCTACTGTTCAATATTTTTATTAATGACACAGACAGTGGGATTAAGTGCAATGTCAGGAAGTTTGTGGGTGACACCAAGCTGAGTGGTGCAGTCGATAGGCTTGATGGAAGGGATGCCATCCAGCGGGACCCTGACAGGCTTGAAAAGTGGGCCCATATGAACCTCCTGAAGTTCAACAAGGCCAAGTGTAACTCCTGCACCTGTGTCAGAGCAACCACCAATATCAGTGCAGTCTGGGGCTGAATTAAGAGCAGCCCTGCAGAGAAGGACTTGGGGATACCGGTGGATGAAAAATTAGAGCCAGAAAGCCAATCATATCCTGGGCTGCACAAAAAGAAGCATGGCAGGCAGGTCAAGGGAGGTGATTCTCCTCCTCTGCTTTGCTCTCATGAGAACCCATCTGGAGTATAGCATCCAGTTCTGCAGTTCCTAGCACAAGAAAGACACAGACCTGTTCGAGCGGGTCCAGAGGAGGGCCATGAAAATGATTGGGGGATGGAAGACCTCTCCTATGAAGAAAGGCTGAGAGTGTTGGAGTTGTTCAGCCTTAAAAAGAGAAGGCTCTGGGGAGGTCTTATTGTGTCCTTTCAATTTATAAAGAAATGTTATGAGCAAAAAGTAGGTGCGGATCCCTCAAGGACAAGGCACAACACTCAGCAAGTAAAAGCTTTGGCTTTAATGAAAGCGTAGCATTACCACAATGTGAGCTCCGGGACACTGACACTAATCAAATGGGGACCCGACGCAGTGGAGCCCTGCTCAGGAGTGAAGCTCAAAGGAAAGCACCACAGGGGTGGATAATAAAACTTGTGCTGATTAAGATATCATACATATGGCAATGTCCTGTTTTGCTCATTAGCAAACTCGCTGATGTAGTGCAGGTGCTGTTGTCCGAATTCCGAGATCCACAGCTGGCCATCAGGTTGGCGCCCATGCAAAGGTGGGTGCAGATGGGGGGGAAGTGAACTATCCTGGGTTACTATGACAATGAGATAAAACGTGCTTGGGACTCTACGTACTCAGATGGGGGAGGCGAACCATCCTGGGTTACCATGACAAAGTCTTCTCCTGCCCTACAGCGGGCTTATAAGAAAGATGGAGAGAGACTTTTTACCAGGGCCTGTAGTGATAAGGCAAGGGGCAATGGTTTTAAACTAAAAGAAGGCAGATTTAGATTGGATATTAGGAAGAAATTCTTTATGATGTGGGTGAAGAGACACTGGAACAAGTTACCCAGAGAAAATGTGGATGCCCCGTCATTGGAACAGTTTGGATGGGTCTTTGAGCAACCTGATCTAGTGGATGATGTCCTGGCCTACAGCAGGGCAGGTGGAACTAGATGATATTTAAAGGTCTTTTCCAACCCAAACCATTCTATGATTCTGTGATTCTATGAGCATGTGGGAGAGCACATGGTACTTGGGAGAGTACCATCACACCTTTCGTTTCCTCTTTCACTGATACCAGAGTCTTAGTGCCTGTCATAAAATCTAGCTTATGCTACTTGTGTTGGAAGTTGAGTGAAGTCTTCCCCAGGTCTTGTTCCACTGATTTGACTTTCCATATGGGAAACATCTTTGTGCAGGGACAGAATTTGCAGACTTCTTTAATCCAGTGGTCAGCCCTCATCTGCATCATAGAATACCCATTTTCTCTGCCATCTAGAAGAGGCCACAGATGTTCCACAGACTACTTATCTTTGCCAAGAAACACATCTGAATATCCGGCACTTCAAGGTTGACAGCAGCCCTGGGGTTTCTTAGTGCCATGAGGAAATCATCAGCAGTGTATTGACAGAAAAGCTTATTCATACTGGCAGAGGAAGCCTGGAATGGTAAAGCTAATGTGCATTAGGGCATGAGAGTTAGGTTCAGGACTCAGGGTTACAGGAACCACTGAGGCATGAAGTACTGAAGCAAGTGTATGTGAATTCTATATCCAGTGTTTCTACTGCATGGAAAGTACACATGCAAAGCACACCTAGGCAAGTGATGAAACAGTTAATCCTGGAATCCATTTAAAAGCACATGAAGGACAAGGTGACTGCAAGTAGTCAGCATGGATTCACCAAGAGGAAGTATCAGGATGTACCAATGGACGCAGGATTCATGCTGCATGCATTGGTACTCTGGTAGGTGCATTCATCCACGCTGTTGCTTTTGAGTACCCAGGTGTCACAGCTTTGGATCCCACCCCCCAAATTCTCTAGTTTAAAGCACTATTCACTAGGTCAGCCAATCTGCCGGCAAAGATTCTCCTTCCTCTTCTGGGTAAGTGGATCCCATCTGTCCCCAATAATCTGTATTTTCAAAGTATATCCTGTGATCATAGAAGACGAAGGCCTGGCGATGATACCAGCCATGAAGCCAGGTGTTGATCTGCATGAAGTGTTGACTTCTGCAGGGTGATGCCTGCACCCCTATCTCTGACAGAAGACAAGATTACTTGGGCATCTGTCCTTTTCATTTGCACTCCCAGGGCTCTGAAGTCCTGCTTGACCATGCCCAGGGTTATGCTTTACTGTGTCATTGGTGCCCACGTAGAAGATAAGTAGGGGATAGTAGTCTGCTTTTTACCAGTTGTTGACAGTCTCTATGACATCCCAGATCTTGGCTCCTGGCAAGCAGTAAACTTCCCTTAACTGTATATCTGGCTGGCAGATGCGTGCCTCAGTGCATCTCAGCAGAGAGTCACCCACTACTAGCACTTGCCACTTCCTGTTGCAGTTTTTAGTGTGTGCAGGTGGTGCAGTTTCTCCCTGTAAGTGTTGCTCACTAGCTTCATCCACTGGTGTTGTATCTGTTGCTGGTTGGTACATATGAGGAAATGGGGGAAAGTGATATCCTGTTGCCATGAGTTACCAGAGAGCATGGTACTCCATTCTCCAAGGTGTTGTCTGTTCGCTGTTGATGCTCTTTGTCTGATAGTCCTTGGAGACCAGTGCCACAGGGTCCTAATATTTCTTTTTTAAATGCCTTGAATAATACCCTATTTCTTGTTTCCCCTCCCTAATACAGCATAACCTGCTGGCTTCCTCCTGCAGCTCCCCTTCTCGGTGCCTGAGTGACTCCACCAGAGCACACCCTGCGCAGGTGGAGCTTCCACCCTCCTGCACCTAGGATCATGGGGCACAGACCTTGCAGCCCTCCATCTGTACAGCAGGTTCCCCGGCAGGAAGCTCCCCATTGGACGCCCTGTTCACAGTATTCCTGGTCGCAGGCGCTCTTTCGGGACTGCTTATATGCAGCTTCCTGCAGTTTGAACTGGCCGCAGGGACCATCAGCACCACCCCACTCTCACCTGCCCTTGTTGCAAGACTGGTCGCCTGCTGGCCAGTCTGTCTACACACACAGTCCAGGGGTGTCAGGAGCCCAGAAACCCCCCTCAGATCCTTGGAGATCTCACAAGTCTTGTACTCTTCTTGGCACACAGCAATACCTACTACTGCTGCTGCTGCCACTGCTGCTAGCATTGGCTTTCCGTGGTTTGAACTGGCTGTGCAAAGTGTTGATCCCTAAAACTCTTTAAAGCAGATTTACTTAAGGCTTGACCGTCAAGTGAATCTTAACTATGAATTAGTTGCATCACAGTGTTCTCTGTGACAGGATGGGAAAAGGTCAGTGCAAGCAAAACTATCAGTGTCAGATGTTCAGGCATAAATGAATGGCACACCCTTTATAAGGTGTTGATTTATCAAAATGCCATGTGAAAGAAAGGGATAAACATTTCTAATCTAAGACAGAAGAAGCAAAGATAGACAAGTACCTTTGAGAAGCAGATGTAGACATATAGGGTGACAGACAGTTCCTACTGTCTGAACAGCTTATATAATTCACATGAAAAGCCTTTTTTAAACAAACGAACAAAAAAGAAAACCACTAGTCCTGATTTTTCACTTTAACCTCTTTAAGTCAGGAGCAAATTCATCCCACAGTGCACCTTACAGGATTTCTTACTCTCAAACATTAAGATTGGTATGTACCTGCTCTGCTGGAAGAGGACCATGCAGCATAACCAGAGCAATGTGCTACACAGAACATGTTCTAGGACTTGCTGCTTCTTCAGGAAGCTGTTTCACGACTGACGGTAGACAGGGGGACAGACTGTCCACAGTAGAGAAACTCTCCATCCCATAGCATAGCTAGTATGTTGTGATAACACTACTGCATCCCTGACTAAAAGGAGTCTTTGTGTGAGGCTTTCTGTTAGAGTGATGCCTCCTTCAGCAGGGTAGTGGAGGGAGGCCTCCCCTGAGAGCAGCCAGAACACCAAGTTGTGTTGCTTTGAGGCTGGTAGTGTGGGCTCATGGTCCAGCATGTCTTAGGTGATTGCCCTAACCACTTGTTACTAGACCAAAGGAGGCACAGGAAGAGTTTCCTCTTTCCTCCACAACTGAAATAAAATCTGCTTCTGAAAGACTAGTCATGTAGGTCTACCTCCAGAGGAGACCTGGTCCTGATTCCAAGTACACAGTGGAACCTCTCTACATTTCGCCCTTTCACCTTCAGCAAGTTCAACAAGTTGTCTTAGCCCCAGAGAAGAGAAAGATCTAAGGGACAGTCATTCTTAACATGTCTTGGTGGCTCCCTCTGGGCAGCTGCTTACTTAGATTACTGGATTCTAGCCACTCCCTGCTGCCAGGCAGCAACGAGAATGAGACTTACCCAAAAGGGAAGGAAGCCTGGAGCTGACGGTGACAGCAAGGCAGATGAGGGGCAGTGTCCTCATTGACAAGAAGTCAGGAGGTCAAGTCAGCAAGTGAGGATCACGTCTGGAGACACTATCCAGGGTCAGACACACTCCAGTGATGATTAGCAAGCCAGTATGATGAGGCAGGTCTGAGGTCAACCCAGGAAACCAAATCAGCAGTTCAGAGTCCAGATCAGAATCAGGGAGGTATGAAGCCAGGCACAGACATAGTGGCAACACAGATGCACTCATTCAGATTTGTCTGTATCCCATAGCCAGGATTGTGACTAAAACAATGAGTGGATAGGGCTAGGGGAAGGATTTGCCTGACACACAGATCCTGGAGGTGGTGGAGGGCTCTGAGAGTGGCTTACACTTGTACAATCATTTCAGAGTGCATCCACACTGGTGTAAAAATGCCTTCCTCCTCCCAAGACCTGCGGAACCTGTAAAATCATATATCATTCCTGACGGTCAGTACTAACATGGGGGGCTCCTTGGGTACCCTACTTTTTCTTCTGCTTCTTTCAAGTACTCCCTCATGAATGGCTACCACACCTAGCACTAAGACAAAGATTTCAGGTGGCATAGGGTAGTATATGCCCTCATAGCCTCATTCGCATCCTCCTTTTGTCCCATGATGAGAATTTTGCAATCTGCAACCAGTGCTGTTTTCCCCAAGGACCTGCAGAGCTGGAGCTGTCTCCTGTACACTGACTGCAGCAAGTGCTAGTAGGACACACTTGATTAAGCCACTTCTTTCCTTAGAAAGCATTTATGGGCTGTGGTTGTTCCACAAATAAAATGACCTCTCCTGGATGCTCTGTCTCTAGCACAAGATTGAAAGTGTCTGCTAAATTTTGCTTTGTAGACCACTTTACACTGTAAAGTGGAAATGGTCAGAATTGCACAATGAAGTCAGGACGTGCCATCGGCTTTGTCCATGAACTCTTGGACTGCTGTATCTTCCCTTTGGCTGTTAAACTTTACAACCTTATGCACAGAAGGCAGCATGTGACTGAGGTATCATATCTGGGGGTAGACACACAGCTTCTCTCCTGCACCCGGTGAGCTTGTTTTGCAATGTTCAGGGGTTATCTGTTGCTAACAGTAAAGACTACTTCCATTATTAATCTCCAGCTCTAATGTTACTTGCAAAGGCCACACAAAGGACTCTCTGTGCTTAGACAACACCTCTAGGACAGACCCTCCCCCCGAAGCTCCCCTCTACAAGATAAGATATCGTGCTTTCTTCTTTGTGTCTGAGGCTTATCCTACTGGGTTTGATACACAATTTGATAATTGCACATTTTGGCTGTGCAGGCATTTTTGACAGGGGTTCATTTTGCATAAACTCCATAAACTTCAAATGAAGTCATTACAACAGAAACATCCATCAGGAGACTGAACTGTGTTCAGTTGGCTCTTCCTTTTGTTTGGTGGCATTGGGTTGTCCCTTGTAAGTTTTTCATTGCTGTTCCCATTGCTATTGCTAGTGCTATTCCTGTGGGACGTGTCAAGTTCAACTTTGCCAGTGAATGTCTTTGAAGGCCATTGCTGTGACTGCAATTAACCCACTTTGGCCTCCAACATATCCTTCAGAGCAGTCCTAGGGGAGGAATAGCCTGTTATGTACTATGTGTAAACTTTTATTGACAAAGACGGGGGTTCTTTTTGGTGGGGAGGGAAAAAGGGTAGGGCAAAGTCCGTATTTCCTCAGTTAATCTGCAAGAAAACAGTATTCAGTGTTGCTGATTTTAAAAAGGGACTGGTGTCATGGGACACACCTGCTCTCAAAGAAAGCTAAAGTGGAGATGGGGCAAAGGACATGATTACATCCAAAAATCTGTTCTCTGTGACTTGGCCTTATTTTCTTCCAATGCCACGTGGCCCATGAACTTCAATCAAATAACCTCATGAAACTACTTCACTAGAGGTCTGTGAACGTAACAAAGCTAATGCAGTACCTCTAGAAATGTGACATAACAATAATTCAGAAATTCAGAATAGTGTTCCTACATACCTTTGGAAGGAAAAAGACCAGCTGGACTGAAAAAAGTGCTATAAAATGAAGCTAGAAAACCATCTGTTGTGAACACACCAGGTATTACAATCTGGCATTGCAGATCTCCTTTCAACACATTGGACATCAGAGAAAGAGAGACATTTTCAAAATCATTTTTTAGCTGAAAAATTAATAGACAAGAGTCTAAGGGTTGTCTGGCAATTTGTCTGCTAGCTAAATTGACCTATGTCCTTCTGCCCAATAGCTCAGAACTATGAATTTGAATCCATAGTCAGATCTCGCAGGAAGTCAGATGGGAAACATTGTTTTTACTGTTATCTTAGCACTGCCAAGTCATCAGACTTAGTCTCTGATTTGACAATAGTTTAGACAATATTTACCCATTTAAACTGGCACTCCTTTCTAGTTCATCCTAGCTGTAGTACTGCTATTTCTGTATGTCCAGAGCATTATACCTTTCCAATGTTCTGAAAGAGGAAATGGATTGTTGCACAGGTTCATTGTGAGGCTGACTATAATATGATAACTTGCCTCAAGCAAGGAGCAACACAGAGCCACTTTGTCTCAGAAGAGCAAACTGGATCTCAGAATCTCAAATGTGAGCTAACCCCCATGGCAACACATCTGACCTGGCCATTTCTGAGCCAGGTACCTTGGCAGACTGGAATAAAGGGCTAGTTCCTTGCACCTGCAGCCCCGTACCTTCTCAAATCTTTCATGGAAGTAAAGAAGTACATTTACTACTCCTCCCTACAGCAACCACAATCTGCTTATGCTAGGTGTTTCTTGCATAATGAACTGTCAAGAATCTGGTTGGTTCAACTTTGTATCATCAGCTTCTAGTGCACTGCTAAAACACATCCTTCAAGCTTACTTTCTTCAGTGTAGCTCATAATATTACATTATTACGTGTTACACATTAGATTGCACTACATTCAGCACATGGCCAAACAAGTGCTTCCAATCAGCAACTTTTTATGAAATACCAGCACCCAGAACTTGCATTCCTAAGAAAACAATCACTCTGATATCATGACCTAAAAAGCAGCAGGGAGAGCAATTTCACAGCTTCAATATAATAGGAAACTGAGAAAAGAAAAAAATCTTCTCTTTTACAAATCTTTCTACTATCATAGCCCACTAGGCAGAGATTTCATCTCATCATCACAAGCTAGAAAACTACACATCCTTGTTTCTTCACGCAAAGTCAGAAAAGCATGTACTTCTAAAAAGGAGAAAATAATTTCAGGAAACTTTGACCACCAAATTCCAAGTAAGACATCATGGCTTTTTACTTTCCTTTGTGGCACATGTAACAATTGATAACTCGTAGTTGCAGTTCTTTTAATGGCTTAAGCACTCCTCTATGCTATCTATCCTCTAAGTTCACCATTGTGGTACTGTGTTGTAGTACATCCTTAAACCTGCTGCTCAGCTTCTACCTAACCTTGTAGATGCTTGTTTTCACTGCTAGGCAGCTGCCTAACTGTATACCATTTTACTGCTAATGAGTTGCTCAGACTCCATCCTCAAGCACAGTTTCAGAACAGGATTCTAAAAGGCAGCATTTTCTGCAGCTCAGCAGCATGCTCCAATCACAGGCACAGTCAGAGGGAACAAAAGATTTGGTTATTTGTCTTTTCAACCTTTCCCCAGACTTATAAGCCTGAAAGAATGAGTAGTTTGACTGTCAGATCCCTTCCCAGGAATGCAGGCAGGCTGAAATTCAAGCCTTTACTGTGAGTCATGTGGGACAGAGACTCAAAAATAAGTGAGTGCCATACCTGATAAACTGGTAAGCTAGAAATTCTGGGTCTAATATTCCAACATATAAATCCTTGTAGCTAACAGGAAGCTTTTAGCACCAGACCCACCTGTGAGTCTTGCAACTGAGAAAACTCAGTGTGCTTTAAATATCCAAGAGCGACTACAGGGGTGCTCCTTTAAGAGACCGAGTTTGAGCAACGTTATCAAATATCATGCATATGTGACTAAACTGCATCCTGCTGTGCACTAAATCTGTCCAAACTGCAGGGGATATTTTCCTGTCAAGGATTCATGATTCACTCCACCTTCTCTCTCTAGACCACATCACTGAGAGGGCTATCCTTCCAGTGAGAAAAGTAAAGGAGATCAGATACATTTTAGGCTTTGTAAATAACAAGCTATTAGAGAACATGCAGTTTCAGACCCTGGATTTACTTGTTAGGAAACTGAGTTTTCGCAGGCGTTTTCGCCCACTACTGGTGTAAAGCCTGAGTTTGCTAGTGGAAAAGAGATGGTACTCTTTGCAAGTACTTTCATCACCTGCCTGTTAAAAAAAAAGAATGTCAACATCTATTTAAATGGTTGTCTTTCAGCCGAAGAAAACCTGAAAAAAGAGACACTCCTGCTTAGGAATGTAGTGCTGGCTTGAACTTTTTCTTGTGTATTATGGTTTCTGGAAGAGTATGGTTTATATGTTCAAGAGATCCAACATGTTGGACTCAGTTTTAAGACATATGGAGACTTTCAGATGTTGACATTCTTCTGGGTTTTTTTGTGTGTGGAAGCAGGCTGTCTTCAGAGAGTCATGACAATTGATAGGCAGCTTGGTATTTGTTGTTTAATTTTATCTTTCCTGGGTTATTGTACACCACTATCTGAACTTTTATCAACAGGATAGAGTCCTTTTGCTAGATTCTTCAAGTGGTCTCATTCCAGGGTATGTCTTTTAAAAACAAAATAAAAGGAAAATTATATATACTGGATGAGAGATAAGAAAGACAGACATAAAGAGCTCACTGCTGCAAAAGAGTTCAGAGGTATTTGTAATCCAGTTCCAAATTATTCAAAAATATGTGCTAATTTTTAATGTTAATGACATATTCATGTATAAACCTACTTTGTAAGTATTTTTTTGCTAAGACAGGGACATTTTTTCTGTAGAAAAGTTTCATAGGCTTTTAAAAACTGAAGGAACCACTTTGATCATCTGTTCTGGTCTCCTATACAGCACAGGCCAGAGAACTCCCCTCAGTAAGCCATGGCTAGAAGGACCTATTCTGTCCTCCTGCTTAAGTGTCATTCTTTAACTCTGTTACATGTGGTTGCATTGGGCCCCTTTCTACATGACTGGTTTCTCACTAAAATACTGTCAAAACTTTCTGCATTTCTGAATGTGATTTAATCACATAGAAAGATAGCAAAATTGTTCACAGAAAAAAGTAACAGCCATAGACCTTCATTTACCCGAGGCTTAATTCTGCCACTTCTTATAACAAGTTGGATATAATACAACAAATAGCTCCTCAGTAGTCACTAGAACTATTTGAAGTAGAAGTTACTAATCAATATGCATATCCCAATATCCGTAGTCTAGCCACTGTTTAAATAGTCTGTGGCTCTTTATTGGTTTGAGGATCTCCTACTTGATGTTTCAGAGCTCAGATCTTTAAGAAGGTCACAGTCATGTATAAACCCTGTTATTAGGCAATGGATACATAGCATCATCTAGCCACCTGCAGACTATTCATCATTGTTCACCATTACCCCTGCCAGAGGTTTTAAAAAACTTGACCTCTTGCTAAGGTACTTGTCTGTACTGCAAGAAGTTATGGATTAACTACATGAGCAGTTCAGCTTGCAATCTAAATGGACTGGTAGACTGTACCTAAATGGAGTGGTTAAGTACAGATTGTCTCAACCTGGAAGGCTGTTGAAACAAAGAGAGGCAATAACTCTGTAACTATAAGAGAACGTACATCTATAATTTTAGGCTGAGCTTTGTACTCCTCTGGATTCCTTGGAACACCTTGCAGGGATATGTGAGCATCATGAGATTCAACAAAGCCAAGTGCAAATGCCTGCACCTGGGTTGGGGTAAGCCCCGGTATCAATATAGGCTGGGAGATGACAGGATGAGAGCAGCCCTGTGGAGAAGGACTTGGGGGTACTGGTGGACGAAAAGCTGGACATGAGCCAGCAATGTGCACTCGCAGATATCCTGGGCTGCATCAAAAGCAGCATGGCCAGCAGGTCAAGGGAGGGGATTCTGCCACTCCGGTGAGACCCCACCTGGAGTACTGCATCCAGCCCTGCATCCAGTCCTTAGTACAAGAAAGACATGGACCTGTTGGAGCAGGCCCAGAGGAGGGCCACAAAAATTATCAGGGGGATGGAACACCTCTCCTATGAGGAAAGGCTGAGAGAGCTGGCGTTGTTTAGCCTGGAGAAAGCTCTGGGAAGACCTTATTGTGGCCTTTCAAATAGTAAGGGGGCTTATAGGAAAGACTTTTTAGTAGGGCCTGTAGCAATAGGAAAAGGGGTAATGGTTTTAAACTAAAAGACGGTAGGTTCAGACTAGATATAAGGAAGAAATGTTTTACAATGAGGGTGGTGAAACACTGGAACAGGTTGGCCAGAGAGGTGGTAGATGCCCCATCTCTGGAAACATTCAAGGTCAGGTTGGACGGGGCTCTGAGCAACCTCATATAGTTGAAGATGCCCCTGTCCACGACAGGGGGGTTGGACTAGATGACCTTTAAAGGTCCCTTCCAACCCAAACCATTCTATGGTTCTATGATTCTATGATTCTATGATTCTATGATTCTATGATAAATGTCTATTATCCTCAGTTTTCCTTCCAGCATGACAAGAACAGATCAGTAGCTTGCTGCCTGTACAAAATGTTTTTGACATCACTTCAGCACAACATTTGATACCTCTTTCTCATCAACTTGAAAAAGTTGAGGTAAAACTGCATTTCAATTGGGGCATCACTTCAGTATGTCAACCAAAAAAATTGACCTAACATTTTCTTCTTGTTGTGCCACTCTGTTTTCCTCTACAGACTTTTGCATCTGGGCTGCTTCTCCTTGAGTACAAGTCAGGCAGAGACCCTCCTGCTGTACCATGGTAGCTAACAAAGAAACTGCAATGCATAATGAAACATGTAGTACAAATAAGGAGCTTTACCTGTTGAGGCTCCAGAAAGCTCATGCACTAGAGCTATGACTCCAAGGAGCAACACAGAGATGTTCCCCAAAATTCAGACTTTGGCCAAAATGTTTCCTTATTTTCACATGATTTGACACAGAAACGATTCCATTTTCTGGTCGGATCTGGTTATCTAATTGCAGCAAAACACGACACTGATAGCTAACTTGCCTACACGGGAAGATTGTGTTTTCTCTTGCTCTGAATAAATCTGATTGGTCTGCTCACCACTTGCAGAGAAAGTGGTTATATAGCTTGAGTAAGGGCTATCAGCACTTTTGTCCAAAATACAAAAGGAGAAGGCGGCACCCTGGCAGTTATTAAGGAATCTTGTTTTGCGAGTTACACTTGCACGGAAATAAGTGTGATATTACAGACTTTAGATTGCAGGTAGCAAACTAGACTGAATGAGGCTGATTAGAAACATCTGTTTGCATACAGATCCCACCTTCTGGCAATGAACACGACAGAAGAAGTAAAGAAGGGACATAGAATTTGAATGAGGTTTGGTAGTTGTTTGCCTGATTGTGGTACTGGATTTACTTTTGTGCTCAGATGCTCCTGTTCTTCCTTTGAATAAATATTTAGAGTTTCTCTCTTGTTACAATAAAAAAGCTGGATAGGATGTGGCACAATATCCATGATTGTTCATCTTGATACTGAGGACAGACCTGCAAGCTGTATAGTCTTTTACGGAAAACAGGAAATACTGGGAGTCATGTAGGAATGAGAGATATATGTTGTTTAAACCACCATACTCTGGCACAAAATATGCAGTGCAGTTCCTATTTTAGCATGAATACCATTGAAAAGGATAAGCCAAGTCAATTTTGCAATATTGCTGTGTTTTGACACAACTGTGCGAAGTGTAAAACATACAGCAGTGACAACACCCTGGATCACACAACTGTACTCCAACTTTCCTCAAATGATTACCACTTTACATAGTGTCTCTTAACATTCCTTTTGGGAAAATAGAAGATTCTTTTAAGAAAATTAAATTTTTGTTTCTCCTTCTAGAGTACTGTCTATTAAATGCTACATACATTCCAGGTGATTTATTTTTCTCTATCTATAGTAACAATACATTATTTCCTATTACTTTTGTAAAAACTTTTTGTCACAATCACCATGATCAGTCAAATACTGCTGCTGTAGACAACTTGGAACAGCAAGAAGCCAGAGCTTTTGTATTTCACCTTCTGAATGAAAATACCACTGCTTTTAATTATCAAACCCCTCATTTTCACATGCAGAAAGTCCTCAGTGAGGTAACATCGTAGGCTCGGATGCTACTATTGAATGGTGAAAACTTTCTATTTCAATTTTTCCCCTATTTTTTGCCTAGGAAAAGGAAATGAGCACTTTAACATTTTTTATCATCTAGTGGTTTTAGCTTCAAATATTCAAACAGAATATTCGATTCTGCAATTCAGATTTGATATTCCTAAGGTAATTTCTTATATGTGAGGGTGTGATTGCTTATACAACCTGATCTAGTCAAGAGGTCTTTCACCAATTACTGCCATGGGAGCCAGCATGGATCTGCAAGGATCAACTAAGGACTACAGTTGTTATTTCATTTTTCCAATTACTTGTTTTTTTCAGTCATTCCAGATAGTGGGAGGGACCATGATTTCTTCAGGACTGCCCAAAAATTAAAGTGGAAAAAATGTGAGCAATTCCTAGGTGCCAGTCTTTGCTCTGCACATTCTAGTTGTATTACTCCTGCATGGGGTGGAAATGTCTAGTAGTGGTCACTTTATCTGGAAGGCTGGAGATTTTGCTCCTAGGTGTGAGACTGATTTAGAAACTTCTTGCATAAATATCTACCTTCATCTGCTCTGCTAGCCCGGTTCCCACTGAGGTTCATACAAATCCTTTCATGAGTGTGAGAAAGGAGGTTTCACATGGCTAATTCTCAGCCTGTGAGTTTCTTGTTATCTTCTTCCTGTATTTATTATAGATCAGCCACATCCAATACCTAACTACCCCCAAAACATGGACTACTCAAAACCCCATCTCACCTTGAACTTGTGTAACACTCAGGTTCCTCCTGCATTTAAGATCTTATTTCCACAAGAGACAAAGAAAAGAGCTAGGTTGTGGAGCTCTCACATGAGAGCAACAGGCTATGCCTGTTGGTACTGTAATGCAGTTCTGCTGTTAGCAGAAGTGAAAGCATCGGTCTCGGTAGGAGATGATTGCCAACTCCCTTGAGGTTCATGGGAGTTCATGAGGTTCATGAGTCTTCTTCAAGGCAAGTGTCTTAACAGAGATTTTTTCTGTCTTGGCCATTCTTTGTGTGTTGCTTTATGTTCTGAGTATGCTGTGAGATGGGGCCTGGGATTGCTGGGTTCTGTGGCTCTTATGTGGCTCTCACAACAAAGTGATGTTTAAGCTCCTACACTAATTTGAATTACACAAGTCTAGAGGTACTGTGAAATATGATGATGAAAAGCCTCCCTAAAGGCTGACTCTCTGCCACATACTATAGGTCTGTTAGGAAAAGCAGTTTAAGGAGAGCTAGTCTGTGAGTAGAAAATTAACACTTCCCCTTCTGTCTTTTGGCATAACAGAAGATCACCATGATTACTCAGCCAGGGTTGGCAGGTGGGGCACAATGCCTGAGGAAATGAAAGTGTTTAGGCCACAAGTAGTCAAACTGAGGGAAACCTGGGGCTTCTCCAAGCAGCTTGTAAACTGCTATTACTCCGAGAATTTGGCAGTATAGATGGTCTCATTGACACAGCCTACGGATCCAAGATCTGGTCCCTCCCTGGTGCTAAGAACAATGTGTTTCCTGGGTGGGGCCATCTCATACCGGTACTATAAGAACACCGTTTTCCTCTCAGACTCATATTGCCATCACATCCCTACCTGCAGTCCTCATGCATCACCTGTGAGAAAAAGTTTTTAAAGACAAAGATTCTGTGGAAAACTTCCTTTTAGCTCATGATGAGAAACTTGCACCATGAAAGGGAGTGTGAGATGCGCTATACCCTGTTCTCTGCAGCTCATGTTGCTGCAGAGAACAGAGGTAGATCTTTGTCACACACAGATGAGCACCACGTGCTTTTTTTAATACTGAAAAATCTGATGTATAACTCACGTGGGCATAACAAACACTGTTAGACTCACAATGTTGAAAGAAATGTAGTCCTTTTAACCAGGGAGTTGAAAGTAACCTGGCTCTGAGACTTACATCAGACAGAGAAACCCTATCATGTTTCTTCCCTTTGTTTTCCCTGACAAATTGATGGTGTGAATTCTGTAGCTTCTGTGACAGAAGATTCGCAAAAGGGCAATGAAGGCACCAGAATATGCATGTCTCTGTGACAGAAAATATATTTACTGCTTGACCTTTAGCGATGGCAGCTGCCAACACTGCCTCATGGCTGATCACAGCGATTGGACAGACTACTGGCAGTAAAAGAGGTCAGAGATCTGCATTTCAGGCTGCTATCAACAATATGACCTAGGACAAACCACGTGTGAAAATCTCTTGTAGGTATTATTTCCGGTTAGTAACTCCTGGAAAAGGAACATGTTATTTCAAGCATTCAAATTATAGCAAGGAAATAGTGTCTCACCTCCACTATCACTAATGTATTCTGAATATAGGAATCTATAATCACCATATATCGAAGTGGCAAGCAAACGTTTGTGTGTCAAGAGATGCCTCTGATGATAAGCTTTGAAGTAAGGATCCCAGATCTGGCAGGAGCTCCTGGCTTAGGAGGCCTCATTCCTTCTGCTCCAGGCACCACATCAAACTCCCCTCTGTAAAATCCAGCTATGCTTCTCTCTAAAACCAGACCAGCATCCTGTCTCTGTGACTCCTGTGGGCAGGCACTGCTAGAACCTCCCTGCTCCAGTGGTTAGAAATCTTTCTTAATTTCTAGCCTAAACTTACTCATAGCAAGACTGTACTCATTTCTTTTTATGCCAACTTAGCTCAAAAAGTTTCTCACCCACCATGGCATTTTCTACTCTGACATTTTTACAGAAAGTAATCAAATGCCTTCAAGCCTTCTCTTAACTGGGAGAAACAACCAGACTCTTTTTGTCTCCTTTCTGAAGAACTGTGATTCTGCCCAGAACCCTGACTCTAGCACTGGGCAGGACAGGACATATTAGGAATTGTCTAAGACCAGGTCTGCTTCCAGCAATCTGTGAGTTGAGATTTCTGCACCTCATGCTGTGTCTTTGAATATTCTAACTGCTTTTTCCTTCATTGAATTTGTCTGTCTAATCTAGTATTTTAGCATCCATGGTACTTTGGGGTCTGTGAGTGGCATGAAGAAACAGCTAAGTCTCCGTTTTGAACTTGCAACAAGTTGGTTCCTTTCAGCAGCCACAGTTTCAGCATTCAAAGATACACTGAAGTATCATATCCTTTTCCCTTTTCCTGTAACCATGATGATCCCACCTGTAGGTTTCTGCTGCATTCCCAGGAGACTCTCAGTTATGCTGCTTCTAGGCTGAATGCTCCCAGTTCCTGCAGAGTGGTTTTGTGTATGGACTCCATGCATTCTTTGTCCCTGAAGCCTTTCCCTGTTCATGGTTTTAAAATAGTCTTTCTGAGACAAATGGATTGGAATACACAGTATTCTACAAGAATACTTATACAGCACTGTGAAGACACTCTCTCCAGCAGCTTCTTAGAGTCTGTTTGTTTCTTGACCTTAATTCATAAGGCAGTCTCCTCATTCCCTAGTTACCATCACAACCTTTATCTGTATCAGGTCCAGTATGAATTCATCCTCCATTATTGTGAGAGGAACAGAACGGGAACCAGTTTTGGAAGAAAGGTGAGGCCCTGATTACCATTGACCCCTTTCCCAAGTACCTTAACATACACATTCTACCTCCCCTTTTGTCCTTTCTGTAACTGCATATCCTTGGTCAATCATAACCATCCTGGAATGGTAAGTATGCTCTATTACTTTTCTTTCTCAGATCGTTCAAGCCCTGGTCTGGTATGATCCATCTTTCATTAATCCATTTTGCATTTCTTATTACTGCATTCTGCTATCTTTGACTGTTCTTTCATGAAAAAAACTCTCAAAATCTAGCATACTATTAAAAACAAGTCTCTCTTCTTTCCTCCAAATATGGATTAGCATCTCTGTCTTCTTCTCCCAACTATTATTTGGCAGGGTGTGGGGAGGAGGGACTGTTAGCTGAATTCAGCATGAATTCACAAATATTACTGTCATCTTGAAACTAGATTTTACCAAATAAAACTTTCATCCAAAACAAGTAATTGCCCAGTTCTTTCAGTAATGACTGTAAAAATTTCAGTTTGCTTTTGACATAAAAAAAGAAAAAAATGGTTGTTAAGGAATGGGCTTAGAAATAACCCTTGCATCCTAACTAAAATTTTCTTCTTATGATGTTCCCAAAGTTTCACTGTAAATGTAGGACTATTTACACTATTTTTGCTCTCCTCAGCAATACTTATATGTAAATCTGCCTTTGTGAAGCAGGTGTATCTGGAAGTGACAATCAATATTCAGCTAATGGCATTGTCTTCCAGGTGGAGCTTAACCTGAAGTCAGCCAGTGTGAACATATGAATCATGGATCTATCTATGTCATAAGAGACACTTCCTAATTTGAAATCTGTCAGAATGCTGTGTCCAAAAATGGCTTTTATAGACAGTAAAGTGCCCAAGAAATATTTTTGTTTTTGAAACATGTTGCAACTGTCCCTTCCCACACCTAATCCACTTTGGTTTATAGTCCATCCCTGCCTGACAAATCACTTTGCTCTTCCTTATCTCACCCTCACTTTGGTTGACTTCACCTTCACCCTGGAGCAAAACTTTCTGGCTTTCAGCTCACCCTTCCTTTTTTGACTGTCAGCCCTAGACTTTCTCTCCTCTTCTTCAAAATGACATCCGGTCTGAAGACTTCATGGGTATTTACCCTTCAACTACTCTCATTGGTTTCACGGAGTACTGCTTCTTTTAGATTACAGCTGAGGTTGGAAAGGACTTCAGGTCATTAGACCAGCATCCTGCTCAAAGCAAATTCAGCTATGAAGTCGTATCAGGTTGCTCAGGGCTTTATCCAGATGTATCTTCCAATTCTGCAAGAATAAAGACTATACAACTTCTCTTGGCAACCTTGGCAACAATACTTGATTGTTCTTACATGAAAAAGTGTTTCATTACATGCAGTCAGAACCTTTCCAACTTTGTACTGTCTGCCCAGAATTCCTTAACTCCACTTACCTCTTCCTTCGCATTCCTTTCCCTGCATAATGGTAAGTAAGAAAGGGGAAAACAGAAGAGACCAAAAAACCCCTCAACCAACCAAATCCAACATATTTGAAAACTATTCTGAATCTCAGAATAAATGTTTTATTAAAGTAATTAATTCTTTTTTTCTTTTCATGAATAGTGGAAAAAAGTAAATTACTTTTTCAACAAGCAAAACAAAGCCAATCAATGAGAAGCCCAAGGAGGGCAGCTGAATCTCTCCATTAATTTTTCAGACATGCAGTTTCTCATTTTCTCCAACCATTTACTGTGCCTACCCTCTTCTGCCTCTTCAGGGCTCCCTGATTTCACAGAATTATTTTACACTGATTCTGACTGGTTTGAGGCTCAATACTTCCTAAAAAGATTTTCAATGTCTATGAACACACTGGATACCTTTCTACAAGCAAGCTACCCTCTAGAACATAGGGAATGGCAAATGAACTTAATTGAGTCTAATTGTCTGTCTGTAGGCAAGAGAACAAGCAAAATTTCACAACGCTGTATAGATGTTACATGAAGACATAAAACAATTCATTTTCATTCTGCTGTCATGTGAACAACAATCACAAAATAGCCAAAAGGGAACATCCAAGCACAGGCTTGGTCATTTAAGATAATGCCTTTACACAGTAATGGTTCATAGCTCTGTCATTCTTTGTAACCACAGGTCTCTCAAAGTAGAAAGAAAAAAATTCACACATAAATGAACGGCTTTCATGGTATCATCTCCCAGGAATCACACTACTGCATCTCTGGTTTCACTGAGGCTCTGTCAACAGCTTAGTGTTAGTGGAGGTAACCCCAAAGAAATCTATTCACCTCTTGCATCTCCCAGTCTCACTTGGAAGACCAGATCAAGCTGTGCTACACTGTTCTCACATATCTCCACCCTAGCTGATATTTTTGTTTCTCCTTTTCACATAACCTCAAAAATATTCCATTAATATTTTCCTAATTCCCTTTATAGTTGCCCAACTTTTGTTCAGTATTTAGTCTGTCTTTCTTTGCCTTACTCTGTGTTTTCTATTCAATTGTCTCTCTTTTGTGGTGATGTTTTCTTTCACTGAAATAGCTGCTGTGTTCCCTACTTTAATCTCACTCTTTGATTCCCTGTCCCTTTTTTTCTGATGTTGCTGTGTTACTTACTTCCACTATCACATAAGGGCAAGAGTCTCTACCTCCTGTCTGTAGCATGAAGTGTTGCATAGCTCTTTTGCCAGAGATCTGCTGATTCTGCTCCTGCTGTGGGGCTTAGAAAATCTCAACTTTCTGAACACAGTGTTTTCTTTCTGAGAGAGTGAATACAAATGTCCTGCTCTCCTGCTGTTCCTATCCTGCTGCCCACCCCCCACCTATCCCCAAAGATCCTATTAATGGTGACACTGACAGTTTGGAGAGAAGGAGAAACAATCCCTGTAGATGAGTGCTGAGTGTTAACATCCCCAAGTCACATTCTGTGGCATGTTAGGGTTACTGGCAGGGCTACTTGTGAGGTATCACAGACTATTTCAAGACGTTGGTGTTCTGATGTATTTCTACTACATTATTGTAAGCCAGAATTTTCTGCCTTATATTTTTTTTCTTTTCTAACCACAGCAAAACCAATTGGACCTGTGTAGTCCTGTGCACATGGGCAGTAAAGTCTTGGGAGGCTGGGTGCAGGTGAACATGTCAAAGTACCTTGATTTTCAGATTCACCACATACTGTTCTAAGAAAAACCCAGGATGTTTCCTGTTACCCAAAAATTCCTATTAATTCAGCCACCCTAAGGTGAGGCACAAATAAAAGAATTTGTTTACCACATTTAAAATAGGCAGAAAGAAAGAAAGAAAACACATTTCATCCTGTTAAACCTGCATCTACCAGCTTGCCAGCATGTAGGGCCATTGACTGGATTTCAGCTGGACCATTCACTGGCTGCACTGACTCACTTTCTGCAAGGGTTTGTCTTCCCTGATATTTTCCATCTCACACTCCACTTCTCACAGAAAGTGTCTTCCTTGCAGAGTGGGACAGCTGTTGCAGACAATCTCTCTCCTGTAATGACTGCAGGCTTGCCCACACCTCCTAACATCCAAACATAAGCATCTCTATGTGATGATGTGCTCTGGAAAATGTCACAACTAAGACTGTGACATCTCTTTGGTGGAATGATCTCTAGTGCTTAACTATGCAAGCAACAACACTTTAACTTGAGAAGCAGTAGACTGCCGTAGTTGCTTGGGCTTATGCAAACTGAGGCATTCCCTTCCCGGCTGCCAGCTCCTATCCCTGTGCTGCACCAGACCACTTCCTAGGCTGAGCTTGTAGAGCTGTTTGTGTCTTTGCCCTGTTGCGCTAATCTGGTATTTTTAAAAAGCTATTCTTTTGCATAATTTCTTTCCTTCAGCAACGTAACTTCCCAAATTCAGTTCCTCATGCAGTTGCACAAACAACTGTGTGCACATCTGAAGCAAGGGAAGAAAACAGGGGCAGGAACAAGACTGAGAAGGTTATGAGATCGGAACCGCTTAAGTTGAAACTGCCATATGCTCTGTCTGATACTTGCTCCTGATGCAGTATACAGTCTGTATCAGTGAAAAAACTCCCCAGGGGATACATGTCCATAGCTTTTGACTGATGCATCTGATGGCTGTAGAAGAACAGATCGGGGAAGAGAGCCCCAGCTCTCAATGCAGGAACTTCATTGACCAGTCTGACATACCACATCTTCTGCTTCCACAGACAGAGCAGGATCCAGCTCCAGGGCTGCGAATAATTACACAGACCAGGTTTGCAGCCCTGGAAGATCTCAACAGCATTTGAACATTGAAAAGGAGACACAAGTCTCAGCAGATAGGGCATATTCCAATTTTCCTCCTTGGACAGAGCCTCCAAAATCCAAACTCTGCTATGTTACTCAGTTTGCGGACTAGATAGTGTGCTTCTGTAACTTCTGCATCATTATTGTGTCTTCAAATACAACTGCTCGGAGGAGGATAAGAGAAGACCCATGGAAGAAAAGAGGCAGACAGTCTATATGCACTGCTTCTGTACAAAGCAGACACAAGAGGGTCTCTGCACCTCTCTTATCTAATCATTGATAATACTCAGTATAATTCTGCCTCCAGGCCATACACTAAATCACAGCAGAGTATTTATGAGTAGAGTGCCATCATGCAGGAGCTCTGTGGACTTAATATTAAATAGTTGTCTGGAGCCTCTGTCCCAGCACAGACAGACTGAGTGGGCACTGAAAGTGGGAATCAGCAACCACCTCTAGCTCAATGCCTATGAAAGGCTGTGAAGCCATATGAAGGCTGCTAGGAGTTGTAGTTCGACAAGCCATGACAAGACATCAGTGTGAAACACTGGCAAAGTCTGAATGGCATATCCACCATTTAAAGCCCACAGAATGCAAAATCTACCAGCCAGACAGGAGAAAAATGTGCCCTTATGGGCATCTATGCTTTTTCCTCTGATTCTTGATTATTTGTCTTTTTGTACTATACTGTGCAAGTGACGCACGGTTGCAAAACCACTGTGAAGCAGAAGAGGTAAGCTGGAGCAGAGGAGTATGCCACAGACTTGCTAGAGGAAGGTCCTTTTAAATGAGTGATCTTAAATGAGCTACAGGTTAGCTGATCTGAAAGTAGCCTGAAAAACTGAACTGAAAGTAGCCTCCTTCTCACCTAGATGTATATGTTGTACTGGTTATCTGGTTTACTGGTTAATATCCTTACCCATATGAATAAGCTCTGGTTTTATCCTTCTTGTAAAGTGGAATAAACAGAATGAAAATAGGGAAAAGTGAATAAAATAATTTATAATTTAATATAAATTCCCTGGTATTATAGGTCTTCCATTCCTCACTAGGTCTTGTTATGTAAAACATATATCTTCTCTGTTACTCATGCAATTGCAATAAAAATAAAACCATAACCCAAAGATACACTGACATCCAGATTTTAAAAATCCTGGCAATTACTGTATCCCATTTTTTTCTCCTTAGGATGGAGTAGGAAGGAGGAGTCTGCGTTGTCCTCAGTGGAAAGTGCTAGGTTGTGAGTTAAACCCTGCTGTGTGAATTGAGTTCTGTAAAAACTGAGATTCTCATTTATGAGTGAGAATGCTTGGGAGCTGATTTCCTGGCCCTGCAAATATATTCACTAAATAATCCTGAAGCTTTTGTGATCCAGGAAAGGCTGTAGTGCATGCTTCTGCAGGAGAATTTGCTTGCTCAGTTGACTACTCAGTCTGCTATATACTAAGGGGCCAAGCAGTGATAAGAAAATTTCACCACAAACAAGGTGTACTGGGCAAGAAAACTGCTCTTTTGATTCTATCCTGGAGTGGACTTTCACCTGTGCTTTTCTGTAACATAGCTGCTATTCAAGCTTCTGATTGCCTTACCTAAAGTCAGATGCATGTCTGTAGTAAAGGCAAATGTTGATGCCAGGGGAAGATGACAAGCACTACCACAGTTGGCACTCATGCTTCTCCATGGCACAAAGATGGTGAGTGGCTCAACCAACTGTTGACTGACTCCAGTGTTTCTGATAAGGTTGTGCCAGGTTTCTGGCTTTCCCAGGAAAGCTGGTATGCAAAATACCATGAAGAGTAGGAATGCAGGAGCTGAACGAAGAATTTTCCCATGTTTTTTGTTGCCAGGGAAACTCACTCTCTTTGACTTGTTTCTTGGGTTTTGTATTATTTCAGGAAGAACGACGGTTACTTGGGCTTTGTCAGATATTCACAAGGTTTTGTCACTATACTGTCACCTTCTATATTTTCTTGTTCCATAGGTAGGTTTTCCACTATGTTATTCAGACATAGAATATTAGGTCATTAAGGCATGAATTAATTTTTTTTTTTTTTTAATTTTATAAAGCACAACACCATTCTGGAGTTAGACTAGGCATCCAAGAAACAAGTGATAACAGCAGGTAGAAATTTAGATTGAAAACTGAAGTGGTAAATGTCAATGATATCTAATTCATTATGTTCACATTCCCAATTCTATTCTACAGCTCGGATCCTATTCTACAGCTGAGTGTTTAGGTACATTCAAGGGATATTTAGGAATATGGCACAGGCCACTGTAGTAATCCTGACCAGAAGATTACTGTTCAGAGCTGTTCAGCTCTGTCCAGAGATCCACAAATCAGCTATCCTAGTAGATCCTAGCTTATGCTATGTCGCACTATGCAGAATGTATGTCTTGGCCTTCAGGCCTGCCTTGTGCTGCCTTGTACTGTGCCCAAGTCCATGGGACCCGATGAGATTCATCCGCGGGTCCTGAAGGCACTGGTGGAAGAAGTTGCTAAGCCACTATCCATCGTATTTGAAAAGTTGTGGCAGACCGGAGAAGTTCCCACTGACTGGAAAAGGGGAAACATTACCCCAATTTTTAAAAGGGGAAAAAAGGAAGACCCGGGGAACTACAGGCCAGTCAGTCTCACCTCTGTGCCTGGCAAGATCATGGAACAGATCCTCCTGGAAGCTACGCTAAGGCATATGGAGGACAGGGAGGTGATCTGAGACAGACAGCATGGCTTCACCAAGGGCAAGTCCTGCCTGACCAACCTAGTGGCCTTCTACGATGGAATGACTACATCAGTGGACAAGGGAAGAGCTATGGATGTCATCTATCTGGACCTCTGTAAGGTCTTTGACCTGGTCCCCCACAACCCCCTTC
>NW_009187070.1:0-6891 GCF_000690835.1 Fulmarus glacialis | reverse complement strand
CGGGGCAACCCCTGCCACCAATACAGGCTGGGGGATGAAGGAATTGAGAGCAGCCCTGTGGAAAAGGACTTGGGGGTACTGGTGGACGAAAAGCTGGACATAAGCCAGGAATGTGCACTTGCAGCCCAGGCGGCCAACCGTATCCTGGGCTGCATCAAAAGAAGCATGGCCAGCAGGTCAAGGGAGGTGATTCTGCCCCTCTACTCCACTCTAGTGAGACCTCACCTGCCTCCAGCTCTGGAGCCCTCAGCACAAGAATAACATGGACCTGTTGGAGTGGGTCCAGAGGAGGGCCACAAAAATTATCAGGGGGATGGAACGCCTCTCCTATGAGGAAAGGCTGAAAGAGCTGGGGTTATTCAGCCTGGAGAAGAGAAGGCTCCGAGCAGACCTTGTGGCCTTTCAATACTTTAAGTAAGGAAGCTTATAGGAAAGATGGGGACAGACTTTTTAATAGGGCCTGTAGTGATAGGACAAGGGGGAATGGTTTTAAGCTAAAAGAGGGTAGATTTAGACTAGATGTAAGGAAGAAATTTTTTACAATGGGGTGGTGAAACTCTGGAACATGTTGCCCAGAGAGGTGCTAGATGCCCCATCCCTGGAAACATTCAAGGTCAGGGTGCGAAGAAGGGGGAAGCGTCTGTGAGGGCAGGAGAGAGAGGGAGGCCAAAAGGCACAAATAGTCAGCACATGGGGCCTCAAGGGAATCTGCTTTCTCTGCCTGTCTGTGTATCTTCTTTCCCAGCATTTAGTTGCCAGAGATGTTACGGTCTGACATACCCATTTGCACCTACACTATGAAGGATAGATACAATGGATTGGTGTGATTGCGTAGGCACTGCTAACAGTGCAGCAATCAACATAATTTAAAGTTATGCAGACAGAATGCTGGCAATGAATCAAAGTTAACAATTTTTTAGTGCTTAGAATATAAACCAACAAAAAGGATATGGCAGCATCCTTTCAATAAATGACATTCAGATTAAGATCTCAGCAGTGCCAGTTTACAGAATCAGAAACTGATTTATGCTGTGCCGTTCCTGTAGGTGTAGGACACTGGTCGTGATCCAGTGTCCTACAGACTGTGGAAGCATTGGCGAAGGGGTTCTTGTGCAGACTGCAGAAGCATTGCAGATGGTTTTTGTCACTCAGCCCTAAGCACCACAAGGGGTAAGCACCTCCACTAAGCTAGCTTCCCAGTCAATGGTATCCCTGTTAGGGGCACTTAGCTTAAGACACAATGATTTCCCTCTGGAGGCGCCTGTTTCTTTCCACTAACTACAGGAAGAGCCTAGAAATCTGAGCCACTAAGTGCATCTGACCCAGGAATCCTCTCCTTCCCAAAACAGTTGTTTATTTTTCTCTCCTTCAGCACTGCCAGAGCTGAGGAGAGAGACTTTAGTGTTGAGCAAGAACAGCCTCTTTCCAGAAAAACCACTGTCCTGCGTGGCTGAAAATCTTGGGGTCCCATACTAAGTCCCTCTAGACAGAACAGCCCAGACTATAAATATAAGATGAAAGGCTGGAAATTACCAGACCAACAAAACAAATTGCATTGCTGTCATCTAATGGCATAGTTATTCTGGATCACACAAGAGACAGCAGAATCTGGACCACTAAGTTCTTCTGGATGGTATATTTGTGAGAAGAATTTTGCTTCTGCTAATGAGAAAACCTTAACCCCATTTGGCAGATGAGAAACGAGAAATTTATAGAGAGTTACTCTTGCACTGAGAGCAAGCTATGGAGTATATATTCTCTAGATGAGCTTTTCTATAATCTCCAGATTGTTTTCTGGTCTCCTGTTACTGAATGAATATCCGTGTATACATGTGTGCTGACACTTTGAGGAATGCACCTTACTATTCATCCCTGAAGTTAAAAATTACAGACTATTGCCTGGTTTTTCTTCAACTTACTTAAACACTAATCCATTTTATAGCCTACAACAATTAAATCTAGGAAAAAAGGCTGTGTCTGCATATAGACTTGAAAAATAACATAGATTCACAAACAAAACAAAAAGAAATTTCCTGAAATAAAATCAGGTTCTAAGGATGAAACCTAATGCAGATAGATTGCATCAGTTACACCAGTAGACATATTCTCACACTGCGCTAACGTCTTTTCAGATACATTTTGATTTGGGGGCAAATTTGTTGATGGCAACTTGGAAGTGCTATTATGAAAATATGAAATAATAGGACAGAGAATATAACAACACATATCAGTAAGAAAGTTAGTAAAGCCCTTATTCTTATTAATTAAATACATGTTAAACTGAATTTTCCTTATTTCTCCTTTGCCCAGCTTAGTTTATATCCTCGGGTCAGTTTGTGCCCCCTAGTTCCTGTTTATCCTCCTGCATTTACAGCTTTGCTTTGTAGTATTCTAGTGTAATTTTTTATTTGTGGTGCAGTGTTACAGACTGTCTAAAAATGGAGCTACCAAAAAACCACAGGGATGATATCTGGTGGCATTAGTAGTGATGCAGTGATACATTGCTCCTGAACCTGAAGTCAGGTCCAGAACCCAAATCAGTTTCTACAGCCTGTCTTTCTTTGGGTTAGTTACTTTAAGAGATGACAATTCATTGTTTTTATAGATTTTTTCCAGCCAATTCTCCCTATAATGTCAATTCTCTGACTTTGTTCTTTGCCAAGCCTCTAGACATAGCCCTGAAAAATACTTGGAGATTCTCAAGTGAAACCAATTTCCTATAGTTTTCACAACCACAGCTGCATCAAAACATGAGTACACGTAGTTAAATAGATTAGATTCATATTTCATTCACAGCAAAATCAAATCAGATGCAAGATGGGACTTCTAAACACCATCTTAATGAGGTAACAATTTTTGAAAATATTTTTAAATGGTCAAAGCAAAATTGCATCAAAATTTTATTATCAAAAATGCATTGCTGGTCTATTCAGACCTGTAGCATGTTTGAAATAATTCGAGTTTTTTGTAGTAACAGATTTAAACCAGTCAAATAATTGCTGGGATACTATGTGGACCACCCTTCTTTTACATAAAGTTAATTCAAAATTAGAATCAAGTGTTGATCATTTTCGTAATTTGGCCTTTTTGTTAAGTTACTCTGCATTACCCTTTGCAGAACTACTCCACATGCAATTAACAGATGAATGTGGAGGTGTACGTGCTTTGAAAGGTGCTGGGAATTTGACAAATTGTCAAGAAAAGTCTAATATCAAATCTGTGCTCAGAACACAGAGGTATGAGAAAGCCAGGAGAGATTGATGTGGCCAGTGTAATAGCAGAGAATTGTTCCTGAAGCTGTGTTCTCTCAACCTGTTGAGTTTACATCCTGGCTTCTGAAGGTGGATTACATTCAGTTCAGATCTGATTAAACGAGAACTTTTAAGCAAGAAAACCAATACATTAACAACCGAACTTTTCAGTTGTTACAACATGACAAATCCCAGGAAGGTCTAATATGCAGACCTGTTCTTCCAAAGAACATCTGAAAAATGTTACTTCTTTTTGTTATTACAGTTTTTAAAAGCTGCATTATTTTGCAGCAGGGTGGCAGAGAACGCTTGTTTTATTTTTGCTTCCCCACATGCTTCCTTAGATTAGTATCTTCAATTGCATCATCCAACTTGGAAAGTCTTTTTTTTTTCCACATCCATCAGGGAACAACAAACAGCACGTTGTTTGTGCTTAAATTTGTTTAAACAGCAAAATAAGGTAAAATAAGACATGATTTCTGTTATACATATGTTGTCTTTCTGTAATAATAATTGGACACCGTGTGGTTCAAGCCTGTAACCACGTGTGAGTGTGTGCACACTCCCACCCACTCTTCGGGGGCCACTATAGCTACATTAGGACAACATGCATTATCTGGGGAGAAAGGCAAGCAGCCAAGAGGATCATTCTTGCTGCATGCTGGTCCAAGTTGCGTAAGTCATCGCCACAGGGGCGTCAGGACCTCACATTCTTCTTGCAAACTTGCATAGAGACCCTGGATAATATTTTCCTAAATTTCCAAAAAATCTACAAGTGGTCAGAGTTATAGTAGGGAGGTGGTGGTGTGCTGGGAATCCTGGGAGCTATATATAAATGCCACCCTTCCCTGATGATGGAAAGACATGCTGCAGTCTGAAGTGAGAGTACACAATTCTTACACAAACACAGGCGCAAAAACTTAAAAAACCCTTCCACTCCAAAGACCGAAAGGCATGGGGAAGTCTCCTGAAGAACTACTATTGTCTGGGATGCTATTTGGCTAGCATACTAGGCACACTTGTGGAGAAAAGAAGTTCAAGGCAGAAACCAAGAGTGGATTCTGAGCCCTATCTTCATGACCTAGAAAAAAACATTTTGAATTGGATACTGAAAGGCATGTGGTCATGAAAGTAAGGAGAATTAATCTTCTGTTTTACCTTTCCTGTATTCACTGCTATACAAACACACACACGCACACACACATATAATCTTTATAAACATAGTGGAATACCTCAGAGAAAGACAGGACACGAACCGTCAGTGCTTCTGTTCTCTTCCAAACTAAGACGTCAAATTTTTAGCTGGTAGTTCTTATCCTTTCTTTGGAGGCTTAGCTGAGTTGTAATTTACTGGTCTATTTGCTACCTTTTTTCCACAAAGATGTAATAAGCACTAAAGAAAAAACTCCTCACATTTTCTTGGGCAAATCAGTAACTCCCTCTGCTTAATCGCTTAGAGTGGACAAGAGAGAAGGCTGCGCTTCTCTCAGCCCACACTTTTTCTGCTGATGTCTCTTTCACATTGAGCAAAAGGTGAGCATTTATATGTGCAAAAAATATTGACTTATGCGGTCCCCCCCGCCCTGGCCCTGGTCAGCTGTGGAAACGCAGTTGGAATGCACAAATGCCAAAGCAGGGAGGCCTCAGTTTAAAAGATTTTAACATCAGTTTGAGGAGACTATAACCCCATGTTCCCCAGGAACAGTACAAACTCCAAGACTTACAGATTCTTGCCTCCTCTGACACTATTTTTCTTCTTCAGTTATTATTCTGCAGATACTATTCCTTTCAGAAAAAGTGATTCACTGTGCACTATGCTCTCTGATCAGTATATTACTGCTAATACAAACAGAAGGACTGAAATAGGCTTCCCTTGTCTGGCCATGTTGGAAATCAAAATCAACTGCAAGCAATGACAGAACTGTGTGGAGTGTTTAGGAGTCACTCTAAGGCTGTTCAAGCACCTTCTTCATTCAGCTTCTCACTGACAACAAACCTGATCCATGACAAGAGCCTCTTAAGCATATAATTTTCTCCCAAAAATGTCTAGGATCAGTGGAAAACATATATGGGATGTTGACCTTTCCAAAGCAATTAAAATACTGAAATCCTAAAAGGCCACAGTTTGTATTTAAGACATGTAAATTCTTGCCTTCAAAAGGAAGAGATCATGATATTCTTCATTCTGGTTTCCTTATTCAAGGTGTTCTTGAAGCAGTTTGGCTTTTCCTGCCCAGACCTCTCTATTTGTTACATCTTCACTGATTTTGGCAGACTGTAGAGAAGATTCAGCCCAAGTCATAAAATTGTTATGTTAATTTGGATTAAAAAATCATCTCCACCTGAACTTTGTCATGTGTTAGCCACCTGGGCCATGCTGGTCTATCTCAGTCCAGAAGTGGAATCTGTTCTGAACAGCTTCAACAAAAATCCACAGCTTAGCAAACAGATGAGAAGCCCACATGACAGGAACTTTGTCGGCATGAAAATACACCCCCAAAAAGGTAGCTCTGTGCTGTGAGGACAGATGCAGTTAGCAAAGGCTGCCCCCTATTGATGGTGGCATGAACGCACTTTCCTATAAATGATAGTTTTACTACAAAATGATAAAAATTCGGGAGCAGTGTTCCCTGCACTGAGAGTGTGCTTCCCTTCTGGAAGGGATAATTATGCATAGGCAGTTGATTCCTGGTAAAACAGGTAGGTGATACTGATGTCACTTGCAGAAAAGCCCAGATGAAGAGGGCTTTCCCTGCCAAAGCATGGACAGTAATTAGGCAGATCCACATATCCTTTCTTCCTCACAACAGGGCCTGAAAGGATAGCTGAACTTATTTAGCTTCTTCGGCTGCTCTCTCTTCAACTGCCTGTCTGTGCAGTTCCAGCAGTGCAATGGGGTTTGATGAAACTACGCTGATGTAAATTTGACAAGGTCCCATGTCTGTTGGAATGCAACTGATTTTATGAGCTCTCCAGACTTGCACAGGCATTAAATTGGGCAGATAGGAGCTCCCAGGAGAAGGTATTTGTAGTTCTATAGAATGCTGTGATACGTCCACTGGTCTGATTTATACCACACTCAAGTTATCTAAACTGTCATGCTTTTTTCTTGTATTATTGTTAACTGCATGACAGATCACATTGCCTTTGCCCACAGAATAGCAGCGCATACACGCCTCCTTGGTGTTCTTCTCTGGCTCATTAATTTACATCTGTTGGTTCTCATTCACAGCTCTTTCACATTTGAATGCATGTACTCACAAGGAGTTAGTCACCAGAAGTTGCTTGGGAGTGCCATTCTAAAGACGGAAAAGATTGAATGGGATGTTCTTCAAAGGAGAGTATTGGCCATGCTGCCATGAGGAAAATCTCACAAGAAAGAACTCTCCTTTGGCTATGCTGCATGAATTTCCCTTTAATGTAATTTTTAACTGTTATTTTCATACTTTTTTGCATCTTGTTCTGTAACATTACACCTTTGACATTTTCCTCCAAGGCCCTAATGTTGAGAATCATAGAATCATAGAATCATTAAGGTTGGAAAAGACCTCTAAGATCATCAAGTCCAACCGTTAACCCAACAACACCAAGCCCACTAGACCATGTCCCTGTGCGCCTCATCTACACGTCTTTTGAATAC
>NW_009187069.1:74785-79483 GCF_000690835.1 Fulmarus glacialis | reverse complement strand
CTTGTCTAAGCCGTGAGCCGCCAGCTCCTACTCATGATGCCAGATCCTACTCAAACTTACTTTTTTCCAAAACAATAAAACTGATAGATATGTTTTGATTTATATTTAATTTTTTTTAAACACTACATCTGTTGTAGAACATAATTTTAAATAGGGACATAGGGGTCAAATCTCTTAAAGGAAGGATGCACTGAATGATAAGCTATTTTAGCACTTTCCTATATCTAAGCATTTTTTATTACCTTTCTCTTAAAAACTGTGTTAAAATATATTAATAATCTGCTAGGTACAATTCATATAGGTACAAATGCATAAAACCAAACAAAAATATACAAATAATAAATACAAATTGTAACAGTTCTGACTGATGAAAATTGTTCTGTTAACTCTAAAACTCTGATCATCACTTCAGTAAAAGAATCAAAACTACTCAACAGTTCCACCACTTTCAAAGAGGACTCAGAATAATAAAGAGTAATTTTATAAAACTGGTGTCATTCATGGTGTCATTCCCGTTAACAAATCAGTGCTCTGGATTCAGTCAGAGATTTCTTTTTCTACTCATGGAGTACTCAGTTTTACAATTCATGTCACTGGAGAATCACCACGGTTGCTGAAGAGCAAAATTTTTCAGTTCCCTCATTATCAGCAGATTGTTTTGTAAGATAATGATATTTCCATAAAATCAGAGCATATACAGATGTTTACTTATCCATATAGCACCACCAAGGAATCTGAATTCATATTCATCCACAGAACCAAAGTTGCAGAGTAAGCAACTAGAGCTAGGACACTTTAATTTATTTAAGCTTCTGTAGGCTGCAGGAGGGCTTTGCCTGCAAATAAGTGAGGCTGTAAATTGAAAGACCTCCAAATTGTGGACCTTTGTGATTTCCCATTCCCCTCTTTCAGGACACCCCAGAGAAACTGATGTTAAGCAGAACATTAATTCTGTACGGTTCCTGCAGAAGACAAATTGTGGCAGGGCTGTAATGCATGCAGCTTGCACGTTTGAAGGAAAGAGATAAGGGACATCTGGGTACATGTGCTTTGTTACTGTCTCACCTTCTGGGATTCAAATCACCTATGGAGGGACAATTCTTGCTCCTCTGGTAATGACTTCTGCATAATCATATTGGTTTAAAAGCCCCAGAAATTGTCTCTCCTGTGGACCATTTGAAATGCAGCTCTAAATTCTGTCTGTACATTCTTTACTATACAATCTGTACAATCAGAAGAAAAATTTATTTTTGGATCCCAAACTGACTTTGAAGACAGGGAGTTCCAAAGAAACCTCCAGTACATTTACCTTGTCTCCTATGTTCCCTGAAGGGCGTTTAAAAAATAATAATAATAAAAAATCTTAGCACTAGTTCATTTTTAGGTGTTTTCTAAAATTAAAATTATGATTTAAAAAGGGATTTTTTTATTTATACATTTTGAGGATTTATTATTTTGTAGACACTTTTTCTCTACTGTTGATTGGTCCAAGTCACATGAAAAGGTGGTTGCAAATAATTTGGTGTTATTTGATATAATTTGTAAATACAAAACAAGATTAAAAAAGTAATTTATCAGGTATTATTCAATTTCATGTAGACCTTCAAATAATCCCTTTGATGGAAAAAATCCAAAAGTAGTGGCATAAATTATTCACCCCAAGTAATTCAGCCAGGCCTAACGAATGCAGTACAATAAATAGGAGTTTGCATACTGCACAAAGGGATCATTTAAAATCCTTTATCACTTTGTTCACCTCTCCTGCCCTTCTTCATCTTCTTTGTAATTCCAATAAGGCTGCAACATCACTGCAACATAAAGAGCATTAGTGATTCTATTTAAAAGGTGCCAACCCTGTTGATCATCTGCCTACCCCATTGTCAATATGGAAGTGTGTTTTATTTATATTCTGAAAGGGATATGGGAACTATTTTGGTGAGTTAGTGCTTTCTTCCAAGTCTGTACTTCAAAGCAAAACCAAACTATTGCTAGAGTCTTATACTATCATAATAATTTTCATTTTTTGTATAAACATATTATTACTTTGGACTTCTATGAAGGTTGCCAATTTTGACTTGTCATCACAACTTACTATGGAGCAGCAAAAAAATCAACCAACCAACCAACTAACCAACCAAATTACCAAAGCAAAAGAATCCCTAATCTTGCTTGGTTTGAAGCATGATGGATAGCGTAACAGGATAACACTAAGAGCCCCACACACATCATTCATGCCACTTCCACTGCATTTCTTTGGTTTCATTTCTACACAAACAATTCCTCTGTGCTATGGCTGTGCCCTAAGTCTAGTGCCAGTGGTTCATTGCAGTCCTTTCCTCCTCACATCCATCCTGGCAAGCAGGAACTGGTGTCTGTGGGGATTGCTGGGTAAGTTGTGGCTCTGAGGAGAGGGGGTACTCAGAGGTGCAAATGAGCCCCTGTTGCTAATCCTGCCACAGTCTGCTCTGTTCACTTACAATATGCTTACTCCAACCCAACCCCTTAATATTTTATGTATAATCCTAAAAGGAAAGGCCTGGAGTTTTCAGTTTTAAAAAAAAAAAAAAACAAATCCTTTCAACTGACTATAATTTGTGAAAATAAGAGTTGGAAAGCAGGTGATAGATCAGCTATATGCCCTCTTTTCTATTTTACCTCCCTGAAAACAGCAGTTAAGTCTCCGTTTTGTCAACAGGATCACAATTTGTCAAAGGTTATATGACCCAGATCTCATAATTTCCAGTGCTGGACTAAGCTCTGTTTCCTACCTTTCCAGATGATTAATGTGTTCAGTTTGCTGTACTTTGTCTCTTTAGTACATGAGAAGGAGAAGTATTCCACAAGAGAGGTTATTTCTGTGCTTTCTTACAGTCTGGTAAATCCTGGAAAGTATTAAAAATCAGTCAGAATTACTCAGAACTATTTCAAAAAAATTTCTGAGATGTTCAAGTGGTTGAACCATATCACCAAGTTACAAAATAGTCTCACAAAGCATACAGTAGGTCACCGTCTCATGAAGAACTTCTTAGTATAATCTCTATTCATAAGAAACTGCAAGGCGAGAAGGCCAAAAGGTTTCTAGTCTAGGACTGAATCTGAGAAAAGTTCATGAAATCTATGGATCTGTGCTTGCAATTAAACACAGAACTTCTTGGGTTTATCTTCAAGTTGTAGTGCATACTAAACGAAGATTTAAAAAATTAAATGAAAAATCCTCCCAACAACAGATTCTTGCTCTTTTAGAAAACTTAGATATTATCAGAAAATGTGAAGACTCCTCTGTTACGGAGCAGGGCTACTCATGCCTGATGCATTCCTCTTCATTTCTCTGCTGCACAACACAGCAATCCAGTCAGTCTTCTGGCTTCATTACCTCTCTAACATTAACAACTGCACATTTGCACGTTTGCTAATGGTACCTCTTTGTGTTGCCAGCATACCCTCGCTGACACCCTATTTTCTTTGTTTGACACTCCACTTGCTGTTGACTCTTAGTGAGAGGGACAGAATTGAAATCCTTGGCATTTCAGCGTGTGAAACGAGGCAGTAGCTGTTGAAGTACGATTTCTTATACTGTGAGAAATTATCAGTTATATCGGCTGTGGGAAGGCTTTCAGAACTCTCATTCACAATACTGTCTTAATGCTTTCTGAAGTGAAGCCAAATCCTGAGAAAATGTCCATGCATAACCATAGTATGAGTGCTTACTGGGCCTTACCGAAGAACTGTCGGAATAAAGTTACGGACTCACTGGCAAGCAATAGAGAGTACTCCATGCAATTAAACTAAATGAGATTGTGTCTCAGATTAGGAGGCATATGAACTAGCTTTTGCTTTCAGTGCTACATGCAATTTTTGGTAGACATAAGGAAACAAAGCTGTTATAGACTACCATAAAAACACCAAAAAACAAACAAACAAAAAACCCCAGACATATTAATAAATACAATTTCATTTTCATTAAATTATAATGAAGTCTGTTATAGACACTATTTTGGAAGAAAAAGTTGCCATAGTTATTTCTAAGCTAACTCCATATAAAGCCAATATTCTCTCTCATTTTTCTCCACAAATTAAAATTATGTTATTAAAATTTCACATGTTAAATTTCATACACTAGATGAAACAGGATGAAGACAAAACTCAGGAAGAAGCTGGACAGCTATGGGGTAAAATCCTGGCAAGGCAGAGACCAGAATGGTCTGCAAACAACTATGACTTTTGCTTGGTCTTCCTAAGCACAAGAATACTTTATCTTTGTCTTCATACCTACTGTGAGAAGATATAGCAGATTAAATGTCCAGGCTCTGCAATGCCGTAATAACTCAGAAGTGGAAAGAGTTGCAGATGGAAAACTTAGCAAGTGTGCCTGCAACATCAAGACTTCCCTCAGCCCCAAGATCCATATACCACATGGCACCTTTTTGCCTGGATGTCAGTCAGCTCTAAGCCTGCGCACTTCTGAGTTTGCTTCTTAGCCAGTTATTGAGATCAAATGCATTTCTCTGGTGCACAAATGAGGAGATTCATTCAGGTAAGTAAAAAAGGGTTTTATCAGCCTACTTCTAAATGTTTGCTACATCTAAGGCATTTCCAAAATTCCTTATTTCAATTTTCCTGGGGTCACGAGGTAGAAGGTTCATAATGTCCAAATGCTTTCAGAATCTGAGGTGTCTTTTTTAATAAAAACGCACAGAG
>NW_009187069.1:62779-74759 GCF_000690835.1 Fulmarus glacialis | reverse complement strand
CCCTACAAATAGTAGGAGTTTCAATTTTCTTTATAGGCAAGCATATGTTTATATCTCTGTGCTTGCATTAAATGACATAATCTGTTCAACCTCAACATGGAAATAACTGTGTACTTGTTAATTGCGACCTATGTTAACACAGTTTTTCAGTTCTGTGCTGACAAATCACTTGGATTTCATAAATTTGTAGAATACAGAACTCAGGAAGACCTTAGAGGTCATCTAGTTCAACTGCTTGCCCACAGTAGGAACAACTGTATTCAAACCATTCTTGAAACAACCTTGCATAACCTATTATTGGAAAAAAAGGACAAAAGAAAACCCTCCACAGACATTCCCTGTGCTCCCTATGGGTGTTTACTATGCTCCTCCCTGGGCAATGTATTCCAGGTTTTAGTTATCCTCATAGTGTAGGATGTTCTTTTCGTAATACCCAACCCAAACCTAATCTACCATATTTCTGATTATTCCTTTTCTTTTTGAAACAATCTTGTACTTTTTGAAGACTTATTCCACCTTTTAGTTTTCTGTGGCTTGAACAAACTTTGTATATTCTGATGTTTCCTCAGGTTTGCAAGAAATGACATGCAGAATACTGAATCTTGCAGGACTTTTAGTATCTCCATAGTGATAAGAACTCCAACTTGATTGGAAGTTAATACAATTTCAGGATGCAATTTCAGTATTTTGAAAGGGACCTCATTAGCACAAAGCGCTAGTTCCTCAGTCTTACATGGTTTTAATGATTTTTTTTTTTTTTTATCTTTTTCTTTTTCTTGCAGAGATGTAGAAGACGGACCTATGTTCATTACTTAGTAGCAAAGGCATGGTAAGACAAAGACATCTGTCTGATCACAACACTGCTGTGCAGCAAGGGTGTGCATAAGTAAAGTTACTTTCATGTATTTCTCTCTTTCAGGTCCTTTGCTAAAAGGAACAATCTTACTATGTCTCAACAGTCATCATTCCTCCTAGAAATTCAGATGCTAAAAAGAATCTAAATTAAGTTAGACAACTGATGCAGCATTTTTTATGTTCTAAACCAGTTTTCAATATCATTTTTCACAGTTTTCCTGCTTCAAGTACATAAATCCAAAATATATCATTCACTACAGAAATCCCACTTCTTTGCACTGTTAAGTGAGCATCTGCTGACAGGTGAATCTTTACAACCAAAGAATAAATGGAAATAATTGTAAATGGAAACATTATGTAATATGTTGTAGGTGCCTTGTGAGAAAAATAATGTTTTAAAAGTGATTCAGCCATTGTTTTTCAATTAATTTATATTTTAAAAAAATATTTATTTTTTCTCCATGTACATACAGCCTTTCATACCAAGTCTTTCATCTTAATTTCATGTTGCTAGTAGATATTCTGCAGCAGTGCATGAGGCTGCATTTAACCTACCAAGCAATGTGTGCTCTTATCCTTGTGAAAAACTACCCATCTTCAAAAAAGCAACTGACTAAATATGAAAGACAGCGGGCGTAACACATGCCTCTTTTTTTCACTTTTTAACATTTTGCCATCTAAAAATGATGTGTTTTTCTAACCCCTTCATCCAGGTTCTGTAGTCAACAGTGATGGGCAGCTCCAACAGGTGAGTAAATCCCTTATATAACAAGCGTTTAAGATAGATGGATTGAATCATTGTTTGGAAGAATATGTCTCTCTCCAGCAGATATAAAGAGAACCCATGTGGTTTATCTGAACTTGAGTATACATTTCAAAGGACATAGCTGAAGCCCTTGCATCAATGCCCTTCATATCTCTGCTCTTCAATGCCTTTGTTCCTCTACCTTCTTTGTTTCCATCCCTGAAATTTACTGTACCATCCTCCCAAAAGCTGCACTTCCACCAAGATGTATGAAGCAGAGCAGTACATTCCTTAAGTGTATCTCAGTGAATATTGTTGTTGTAATATAACCTCTATTGTATCTTCTAGTTTTCCGGAATCTTTCACTTCTGTTCCTGAAACTTAAGATATGACTCCAGCGCCATAGAAATTTCCAAATGCCATTTACAACCTGATTCTCATCTTTGCATGAGATCTTGATTCTCACCATCAGTTTTCCAAGGCGACACTCCTCCACTCTTCCCTACTGTTTTTCATGGTTTGGGTCTGAAAACTTTTGATAAGACCCAGGCCTTTCACACCATGCTATTTCTGCCTTACATCAATGATGTACATATATATATGTATACATATGAATACAAACTCCAGGAAGTATTACCTGATGAAAAAAGAATTCGTTTCAATTTAGTTACGTGTGCAATGAAAATGGATGATTCTACTTCATGACTAAGCACCATAGATCCCCTTCATTGTGACTCTTCCTTAGACTAAACTCTGTAGTAGTAAATGTTCATTGAGGTAAATGAAAGCTTTCAGATGTTGGATGATGATTTCTACCTCACTGATCATTCAATAGTCTTCCTGTTCAGATTATAACAGGAAACTAAAACGTGTGTGGCAGAATATTCAACTGAGAAGAAAGCAGAGGATAGAAATAAGAAAGAAAAGGAAACTAAGCATGCACCAGACTTCTTTCTAGTGCAGGAAAATTTAGGTAATTATTTTATTACTGTGGGGCAAGGTCTTGGCTGAGTCTGAATGCAAAGGTTAGTGGCTAAGAAAGTTTTAAACCCTACCCCTGCCCAAACCCTCAATATTTCCCTTCATTCACTTCTGAAGAAGGAGGTTGTGTCTTCTGAAGGGACACAGCTTATGGGCTCCCCGTGAGCAGCTCCAGGAGTCCTGCTGTGCTGCTTGTTACTGTGTTTTGATGCCATTGTTTCCTTCTCTCCTTTGTTCCTATCCCTTTTCCATCCTCTAAAAAGGTGCAACTCCACCAAGAGGTTTGAAGCAGATTGTTATGTTCGTTAAATGTATCTCAGATTCCTTAATACATTTCAAAGAAATTATCAATTATACAAACATAAATTATATTAAACTAAGTGTATTTGCCAAGTGTGCAGAAAAGAAACTGGGTATAGACACTCAGCAGCTGAAGGTAAGTAGCTGGGATTGATTGACCAAAGGATCTCAAGTATGGTGACTTTCCTTTATTTCAGGGGTTAAGACCCAGATTTTCTAAGCTAGGACCTGCAAAGCTAAACTTGCTCCTTGATTTGACTTTCCTCAGTCCTACCTAACAGGTGAAAAAGGGTGGATGCAAATTCTTGCAGGCTAAGTCAGAAAATTAAATTAGTTTTGCCACTCACAGGTGAGTTCTTCAAATTGCAGACCACTATAAATTAATGTGATCATTTTAGAACGTGCAGTTTTGGGGGTTTTTGGGAGAAGCACCTCTTCTGAATTCTACCTGAGCATAGGTAGGAATAGAAACTGAGCCACCAAGCACTGGAGAATCCTGGACATGATAGGCTCATTGCTCAGAAGGCAGGAAACTTTCACAGTCAAACACAAGACACTTTGGGTGACATTCTTTGGCTTAAACATAGGTTCTTCTTGTCATTTTCTATCCCTTAAAGCATCTCATCTGTCTGCCAGCTGCCGTTCCAGAAGACTTCAGGTGGATAACAGATCCTCTATTATCTCTGTTGTCTTTGTGCACACATCTTGGATATCACAAGGTATATAAGATGACATAATAAACCTCTTCTGACACATGCCTAGCAAATATAGCTCATTTTGCAGTAACAAGAGCAGTTGATTTGGATGACAGTTTTGGTCATGGTGTTTTCTTTACTGACAGAAATTATATTCCAGTAAGGCTTTACAAGGCATAACCTTGTTTCAAGATGGTTCGTTTCCTTCGTGATACCAGTCTCCCTGATTCTGCTCCTGAAACGCACATACAAATTCTGCAAAAATGAGACTTTCACATAAAACACAACACACACAATTAATCACTTCCACCCTTTTCTACCAGTTAGTTCTTCTCACAAAAACACCACCTGTGGAAGTGACTTTCCATGACCTTTCTGAATATGCCAGGAAACCAGCTTGATGCTTTCTCAGCATTTAGCTAAAATTTTTGTTGGCTGCAACTGAACATTTTCCAATTCTGTCCATAACTAAATAAAATTACCACTGCACTTGCAGTAGTTTTTGCCTCAGGAAGAGCTCTGAAATACTACAATAATGGCAGCTGTCTCATGTAAATAACTGGCAAGGTTTTAAGGAAAAGCATGACTATTCTGTTTTCAGAAGTTATGCCTGTTAATATGGACCTTGCTGACAATATTCTTTATTTTAAGTGTTCTTACTGCTGACACGCTGTATGGATCAGACTGAAAATTATCACTATTTTTAATAAACAAACTAGCAGCAGGAAATCTACAGGGAAATATCCTTACCATACAGAAAAATATCTGTTGACTGGCAGAGTATATTAGTCCTAATGCCACTTTTGCTTGCCAGCAATCATTCTGTCTTCTTTTCCAGTGTCCTCTCCAGCCTCAAGTGCAAACTGAGCTTTGAAAAGAGCAAAACGCTAGGTAAACTGAGGAAGATTGACCAGGACTCCTTGAGCTCTGTAAAACAACTTTCATGCAGCCATCTGAGACTCAGCTTCTATCTTACATCAGCTCTGAGTCATCTTGGGAGAGAAGGCACAGATTTCCCCCTCCCCGCCCCAGCAAAGCTCAGGGTGACTTTGTGCTGTGAACTGTTATTACAATTTTAATCTCCAGATCAGATGCTCAAAACCTACAGAAAAACAGTACATGTACATTGCTTAGAAGAACTGATAAGGAAATTAAAGTGTAGTCAGGTGGAGTTTAAGGAGTTGAAAGGGAATCTTTGCTGTTGCACTCTTTCTTTACAAATAGTTGCATAAAATAATGATGAAAAATGCATGAGATGCATCAAGGAGTTTCTCACCACCCACTGCACTAGTTCATTTAAAATGTTTCCTATCACTTGGGAAGAGCTGAAATTGCAGCAGTGGCTATTAATAGTTCCAAAGGGGACCGGAAATAATTTGTCAGTGGCAGGTGTTTGAAGTCCATAGCAACTTTTTTTCCCCTTCTATGCTTTCTTTGAGTAAATGAGATGAAATAACACGTGTCATCCTCCCTTTCAAGAACAGAAGAACTGCCACTCATCTACCTCTAAGGGTAGAAGACACAAGAGATATTTATGCACAATAAAGCAGTATGGAATGCTAAGATCACAGTAAAATTCTTCTAAAAGCACAGTAGAAAAATGCATTGTGCCACTTTTGAAAGCATCTGATCACTGAATCACACAGCACCTGGGCTCCCAGTGGTGTAATATTTTTATCTATTTTTTGAATAAAACCCCTCATATTATAACATTGCCATAATATCCATAATAAGTAGCTCCGTGTCAAGAAAAAGCTAACTCGTTATTCAAGAGTAGAGTACAGAACGTATATAGCAGTTCGGTGTAAATCAGAACATAGGGGGATAAATTGGTAGGAATTATAATGGCAATTGACATGAAGGGTCAAACTGAGCAGCAGAACTAGGAGATCTGTCATCTTCTGCTAGCTATTATGATCAGATTCTGTGTATTTTCCTGCTGTGTTATCCATAAGCAATAATATTCATAACCATTATATGCTATCAAAACAAGTCTTAGTATTAGAGTGAATTATTTCCTTCTGTAACATTTTCATATGAAAAATGATCTACAACCTGCAACAAACAAAATGCACACGTCTCCTGCAAAAGGTATGCTGTCTTCTAAGTCCTACAAAGATTTAGCCATGTAATGTCTGTCAGTCCACAGGTTGCTGTGGACTGAATAGACTTAAGCTCCCCAGGACTTAGTTCATGAATATTTGAGAGATAACACTCTATTTATTACTTTAATATGTTCTTTGTCTTGTTATAAGAGGCTTTTCCTATTCAGACTCATAATATGAAATAGTGATGCTTTGTTTCATTGAAACATTTTTTATTGCTCATTTAGAGCTATCAGATGGCTATCAACATATTACGTACTAATTTGTAACCATGAAACAACTTATAAGTTGTATTTTATATCTGCAATTTTATAAGGTAACATCCGAGATTCACTTACAATAAAACTGGAGAAAGATTTCTGGCTCAAGAGTTCAGAGTTTATGAAAGCTCTACTTCAGTTTACAGGCACTTCATCTGCCTTTAAAGCTTCTTGGGTCAAGATATTGTTATTTATTTCTATTAATAAAATGTCTTGCCCAACAGAAGCTATTTTAGAGGGAAAACAAACTCTGGCAGTGGGTTTGAACTATTACAACAATTCCATCCCCTAAAAGATTTTAGTTGCATGAATGTTATTATCTTTATTTTTTATTGCTATTGTTGTTGTCGTATTGCTTTATTTTGTATTGTTGTTGCAGTCCAATCTTGTTTAAAATTTGTGTTTATTACTTTAAAGTACCAATTAACCTAATGAGAGAGTGAGAGAGAATGTAAAAAAATTCTGAGGAAGAAATTAAGAAATGCTCTTTAATTACTAACACTACTAACCATGAAAAATAGCCCTTTTTCAGTGATGGTTCAGGTCAGCAAGCCTGCGGGTTGCTGTGTGGTTACAGTGCACAAATGACACGACTGCAGATTTAGAAAGAGGACAATTTTTTTCTTGCCTGGAAATCAGTTGAAGGCACTAGGCCAGGTATTTGCATATAAGCAGGGATCCTATCATGGAGATGCATCTATAGGCTTTAGAGTTAAAGATGAGAAGTCTAAGTTAATCAATATAGTTTAGTAATGCAGTTACATTTCTCTATTTTATGTTGGTACTGGCAGACAAAAAATAAAGCAAATAAATCTTCATACTGCAGCTTGTCAGAAACACCTTGATAGTAAATTGTGGTCTGTCAATGAATGTGTCTACTTCCCTGATACATTCCTTCTGAAGAAGAAACAAGGAGAAGAAGGAGAAAAGTTCTGATACTTTAAAAACATTCTATTTTCACATTTTCATAATAAAATATCTTGGGTTTCTTGTTTCACCGTTTCAGTGGATCCAAAATATCTTTAAAATATTTTTGACAAAGAGTTTTTTTATTTTAGATTTCGTACAAAATAAACATTAGATTTCATGCAAAATGAACATGACTTGAAACCCAAAAGCATTTTTGAAATGCAATTTTTTGTTCTTGGTGTTATCTATATACAACATGACAGATGTACATAATGTTTAATATATACCAAAATGGTCCTATCACAATATGGCATACTAACGCCTTAAGCCTGCTCTGCTTGGAGCTAGTGGAATCAGACTGTGTTCTAGTATAGTCATGGCAAGGTTACAGTAAAATAAAAGGGATATATTAATTTAATTTTTTTTTTTCCTAAATTGATGGGATTGTGAGATGGGACTAGTGTACTTCCAGTTATGTTTTGTTTGTGAGGGATTTCAGGCAGGTTTCTCTGCTGACAGTCTCTACTTGAGCACACTTGAATGTTACCAAGCAGGTGTTCATAGTTCAGTACATGTATGTGTATGCTGCTAAAGTGAGGCCAGAGTGTCTCTTGTAAGAAAATAAATCCATGGTCCAAGCTCAGTCATGGGCTTCCCCGCTCGCTGACAGGAGAGGCAACTCAACACTTCATGAATTTAATTCCTGACAAGATTTAAAGGAATTCTCATCTTTTTCTACCCAAGTATACTTAGTTCCCTTTAGCCAAGCCATTGGAAATTGGCATTACTCATTTTTAAAGAGCTGTTCATCTTCTGCAGCCAGGATGATTTGGCTGGTTTCAGACTTCTCTTTGTATCTCCCCTTTCAGACTTCCCTTTGTTTGAGACCATGGATTACATGCACATTTCAGCTATCAGGTTTCTAATGACCACCCAGTGATAAGGAAAGTTAATCCTTCTGGTGAAACAGGAGTGCTTTTAAGAAATTTGTATTTTGGCTTAAACAGTTCTGATTCTGTTATCAGAAGCTTTAACCTGCTGTCTTCCCAAGTTCTTCCTGAAGCATGAGGTGGTTTACACTTATATTCTTCATGTTCATGCCTGTAAATGTATTAATATCTCTTTGTTTAGTCTAATGCTGTACGTTTTACCATCACATTCAGAATGACTGTCAAAGACTTTGACTGTCTTTAGACCACGGACATCGCTTACTGGTTACAAAATTTAAATATCTTTCATTTCTGAAATGTTACGCTTGATGATCTTCACTAGATCCTGTGTGGAAATTTGTTATATACTTGTTCTGGTATTTGTTTTTTTAATTAAATTTTATTTTCCTAGACATAAGGAACTGAAATATGAGTTGTGTTATTATGGTAGTCCAAGCATTTATGATCTCAAGAGATTGGTAACTAAAACAGAGACCTGAGCAGTTTTGGTTCATGGTATAGTCGTATAATGGATGCTAAGGAGCTTTCAGGGTTTCAGAAAGACAAAAATATTATTTAAAACACCATTGCTGTTCCTTGCCTCTCCCATCAGAAGAAGAATGTATGAATAGACTGATGGGAAATAAGACTGGGAGGAAAACCTCAATTCTTCTAGTGTCTTTCTTTCCCTTGCCATGGTTGCAGAATGTGTCTAGATATCCTTTGTCTTTCCACTGCACCGGTTTGGCAAATGGGGAAGAGAAACACCTGAACATCTCTTCTATCTCTTCCATGTCAGGTATGGAACAGCTAATCTGGAGCAGCTGCTGCATGGCTGTCACTGCCTTAATTTCTAGAATCAGGAGAAAAGGAAAAAAAAAAAAAAAAGAGAGAAAAAAAATGAGGTTTTACATCCTGTGCCTTTGATCAACCTGCCAGGCATATTCAGGTAAATAAGAAATAGAGAAGAATTTTTATTTCTGAAAGGAAGTAATTCTTTTATGATAGTCTATTGCTTAGAGGGAAGAAAGGAATATAAATAAGGGCCTTATAGGAATATAGATAAGAGGCCCAGGAGACAAAGCCTCCCAAAAACCTGCTGCAGGTAAGAGAAGATACTGTTTCTTTGCCCACTGAAGTATCCTTTATAGTGTCCTTGTACCTCCTTGGAAGGCAGCTAAGTGCATTCAGAATTAGGCTGAATGTGAGAGGTTAGTCTATATGAGTTTAGGTTTACAGGTTCCCAACTGAAACCAGTTTCATCTATGTTTCAGTCTATTTTGTGGCCTGAAAATATATTTTTACATCTATGGAAAACACAAGGAAAAAAAAAGAGTTTCACATATAATTTCTCAATTAGATTTGCCACTTAATACTCTAAACTTTATCAATAGAAAGTTGTTTGAAAAGTTATGAAGTTGAGTAATAAATAATTTAATTTATCACTCTTATTTAGCAACTTTTCCTCAATAAGACATTTAGGCTCCAAATCTAGTTAAAAATTCAGACATTAAAAGCAATAATACAGCAATTCAGATTCTAGGGTGATAATGCAATGAATATGTATTTTAAACAGGTGAATTTTGTTAACTCAGAAAAAAACTGTTCATTTTCTTCTTTTTTGTATCAGATTTTGCCAGCAGTGCAGTTATTGTATAGCTTGCTATTACTTAGCATCTTTTTACTTTAAAAATATGTATCTTTTTTTTTTATTCTGAGAAGTCTTTGAGCATTGACAAAAAGAAAAGAGTAAAAATGTAGAATTTATGTGACCAGATTGTAATGAATTAAATAATCTGTTAGCTGGACAGAGGATATACAGGTGTGCTAGGACTGAGATGTTTTATATAAAAGGGAATTTATGGGCCAGGCTGAGTTTTCAGAAATTTGGATTAATGTATTGCCGCTTGCAGCACCTTTTGGCACCTTCCTTTGAATGCGGAAAAACTTGCACCATATGGTGGCACTACTAAAGAATGCCTAAAGGAACTCTCTCTGCTGTTGAGATTGATCCTGCTATAATTGACATCATCCATTGCCCACTCAGAGGTAACGAGAGAGGAAAAAGCCTGTGGAGGAGACTTTCCCTTTCTGTCCACAAGTACATTTGCCTCCTAACCAAGATTTGAATAAAATTGAAATGTAAAGAAACATTTGATAAATAAATGCATGGAAGACTAGCTTTTTCCCTTTACTTTACCTCTACCTCTTTTAATGACTCTGTCTTCGCTATTATTCTGCTTAACACTTTGCCATTCTGCAGATCCCCCCTAAATAAGAAACTAGAAGATTTTGGAAGACTGTTCCTGGATTGAACCATTTCCTGCTTCACCTGCTTACTCATCCTCTTTCATTGTAAATTATCTCCCTACACACACACACACATGCTCACTACCCCCTGCCTAGGCTCGATAATGTTATCATTAGCAAGGAGGGGAACAAGATGGGGAAAACTGGGTAATTACCATCCTTTATTAAATTATGCAGCATTAATTAGTTGACTGGGTAGCTCAGGGACTGTGTCTGCTCATATCGGAACGGTGATTTTCAGTTCAGAACGGCATCTGTTTCACAGATTTAGAGCAACAACAACAAAAATTAATAATGTATGGATTATGTCACAAAAAGAGAGGTGCTGCATTCATCTGTCTCCCTGCCACTTGCATGTCAGAAATAAAGAGCAGACATCACTGTGCCACAATCTCTGCAGGACCACAGAGGCTGAAATAAATTTTGTAATTTAGTTTGATAGCAAATGTAGTACTTCTGATACCTTTTAAGGGAAGGGGAGATTAATTTGCTTTCTAAAGACTGGTATTTTGTGATGGAGTTGTTTCACTTTTTGTGATGTTCAAGTTTATTTTGCTTGCTGTAAGAGAGAAAAAGATGGCTTTGACTGATCCTAGTATCAATTTACAATCCATCAAAACACAGACCACTTTTATTTCTGCTGGAAAGAAATTGAAATTCTTGTCCTAAGAAGCACTGAATTCTTATGTATGAAAAATACCACCATGAGTTTCCTTTGGTCTTGTGGTTTATAGGCCTGGATTCACAATTAGAGCTTATTGGTTCAAATGTGGTGAAGACCTGGAAGTGAATCCTTTTGCTTTGGTTTCACAAAGTCAATAATTCCATGATGCAACACTAGGCATTTGCAGCCGCTGAAAAAGTAAGCTGCTGCAGCATCACAAAACAGCTGGATTATTTTCCTTCTAAAATACCAGCTTGGGAAAATGCCTATAAGTCTCAAGGGGATTCTTAAAATCGGATTTTGTTAAAATAAAAATATAAAAGGAAAATTTAAGTACTTTCAGCAATATTGTAATGCTTTTTTGGGTAAAGAAACACAATCTCGTCAACTGTTATTACGTGATTTGCTGTTCGTAAAAGATAAAATATACTGTATATCTAGACATATGTATACTTATGCCTACACAAATATATATATACACATATATAGAACATATGCATATATAGGTGGAACATACAACTATATGTATATAGCAGGATACTGTAGTGGCAACGAATAAGGAAGGGAGCCGAGTAACTAGAAGCAGAATGTACACCTTCCCCACTGTTGACAGAACAGAACATAGTACCTCCCTGCCAGTCACCAGCCTTTCCAGGAATGGCTCCTGCCCTCCAGACACCAGAGCTGCCAAGACTATCCAGTTACCTAATGAAAACATATGTAAATTTTCCTTATTTACTTGACCCCTTTAAAAGGATAGCTTGTGAGCTTGCAGTTGCCAGAAATCAGTTTCCAGAAAGATCTTATAAAAAAAATGCAAGTGACTTTCACTTTACTTTCACTTAAGAATTCGGTTTTCTAATGTCAGTAGCAGGATGCACAGTGGATAAAATATTACATACAGTTTCCCCTCAAAACAGCTGGGTGGGGAAATGGCTCTAGGAACTGAGAAAGTAAGACATGCTTTGCTTTGAAAGGTTTGCTCTTGTAGACAATGTAAAATTATCCCACAAATTCCTTTCTTTCTATAAATTTTGAACGTCTTGGATTAACAAGCTGCTTTGATGCTTTCTCACCCATCTCGCTGCTCGTCCCCCGCCTCTGGAGGGAAATTTTAAATAAAGAATACAGCTTATAAGTAGGTGTCGTGGTTTAACCCCAGCCAGCAACTAAGCACCACACAACCGCTTGCTCACTCCCCCCTTGGTGGGATGGGGAGAGACTCGG
>NW_009187069.1:61902-62544 GCF_000690835.1 Fulmarus glacialis | reverse complement strand
ATGGGATATCCCTTTGGTCAGTTGGGGTCAGCTGTCCCAGCTGTGTCCCCTCCCAACTTCTTGTGCACCCCCAGACTACTCGCTGGTGGGGTGGTGTGAGAAGCAGAAAAGGCCTTGTCTCTGTGTAAGCACTGCTCAGCAGTAACTAAAACATCCCTGTGTTATCAACACAGTTTTCAGCACAAATCCAAACCATAGCCCCATACTAGCTACTATGAAGAAAATTAACTCTACACCAGCCAAACCCAGCACATTCTCCACCCCTTATTCCATACCATTTACATCATGCTCAGGTCCCACACTTTCCAATACATCCCAATTAATCACCACCACCTTTCTTGTATTTTGATATCATTCCCTTAGACTATGGACCACCCCTCTGAAATGTTTGTAAAATGTCCATAGATGTCCACAAATGTCCAAAAAATGTCCATTGAGTTCATTTAGCCCGTGACTGTGAGCTCCGTCTGTTATGGTGGTCACTCAGGGCAGGAGAGGTGGTGGTTTGCATGGAGTTACTGAGCAGCAAAGTCAGCTCAGGTCGGGTCACGGCTGCACTTGCACTGCTTCTTGTAAGGCTTGTCTTCCATTGGTTCAGGTGGTTCCTGTTATAGTAATTTCCATAACATGCCACTCAAATCA
>NW_009187069.1:52624-61324 GCF_000690835.1 Fulmarus glacialis | reverse complement strand
GTATTTCCATTACAATCTCCACCCCTGGAGATTTGGTCCAATATTAAACCCTACGGTCTGGTCTGGTCCCTTTGGACCAGACCATAGGGTTTAATATTGCAGTGAACTCTTCCCCTTTCCCCTGCTCCAGCTTGGACTTACCCACAGACTGCAGTCCCTTAGGGGTGTACCTGCTCCAAGTGGAGCCTAATCTATGTGCCACAGTTTCTCTAGGGGTATACCTGCTGCCACAGTCACTTTGAGGTGCACCTGTTCCAGCTTGGCCTTCTCCATGGACCACAATGCCTTCAGAGATATACCTGCTCCAGCGTGGCCTTACCCACAGCCACAGTCCCTTCAGAAGTAAACCTGCTCCAACATGGCCTTACTCCCTCCAGGGGTGTACCTGCTCTGTCGTGGGCTTATCCATGGCCACACACTTTGAGGTGCTCCAGCATAACCTCATGTACAGTCACTGATGCTTCAAGGAGTACCTGCTGCAGCACAGACATAACCATGGCCACAGATGTTTCAAGGTGTCCTGCTCCCACATAGACTCATCCACAGGTCACAGTCCCTCTGACTCAAGTTCATACTGGAGTTCCAGACTCTCCAGTAGAGCAGCACAGAAACAGCAGTGATGCCCTGGCCATCTGCCAGCCCAGGCGCATGGCCATTGCTGTTATCAAAGTGTTGCCCAGGCACAACACAGTAAGATAATCAGCAGTACAGCGGTACAGCAAGCAGTAAAACCAAAAGTTAACGAGCACTAGACTCTAATCTACAGTAAGGCAAGCAAGCCCCATGGCAAGCACAGAAGCCTGTAAGTCAACAGCTAAACAGCAATAATGGCTATAAATTCGATATAGCACATTCCAATCAAATCTGTCATTACCTTGAACCCTTTGAACCCCATGTTGGGCCCCAAAAAGGACTGTCATGGTTTAACCCCAGCCGGCAACTAAGCACCACATGGCCCCTGCCCGGTGGGATGGGGAAGAGAGTCAGAAGAGTAAAAGTGAGAAAACTCATAGGTTGAGATAAAGACAGTTTAATAGGAAAAGCAAAAGCCGCGTGCGCAAGCAAAGCAAAACAAGGAATTCATTCCCTACTTCCCATCTGCAGGCAGGCATTCAGCCATCTCCAGGAAAGCAGGGCTCCATCACGCGTAACGGTTACTTGGGAAGACAAATGCCATCACTCGGAACATCCCCCTTTCCTTCTTCGCCCTGCTCTATAAGCTGAGCGTGACATCATATGGTATGGAATAACCCTTTGGTCAGTTGGGGTCAGCTGTCCACGCTGTGTCTCCTCCCAGCTTCTTGTGCACCCCCAGCTTACTTGCTGGTGGGGTGATGTGAGAAGCAGAAAAGGCCTTGACTCTGTGTAAGCACTGCTCAGCAGTAACTAAAACATCCCTGTATTATGAACACAGTTTTCAGCACAAATCCAAACCATAGCCCCATACTAGCTACTATGAAGAAAATTAACTCTATCCCAGCCAAAACTAACACAGTAGGGTTAGTCCAGCTTGAGCTTATTTATTTCACACAGTTCCTTTCATAGAACCAAAACCTTTAAGGGAACCCCCAAGCACTGTAACTTCAAGGCACACACAAGTCCTCATTATTGTCAGAGGCCCCATTGCCCCTCATACAACCCCTATTAAAGACTCTGAATGCTGCCTCAGGCTCTTCCTTTTACATGCTAGTCAGCCTTCTGTTTAGCCAGGAAAAATAAAAGGAGTGAGAAATATGCAGAAATTCTGTAAGTTGTTTGCATTCCCCTGAAATATTTCTTTAGCTGAAGGGGATCAAATCAATGAGATACAATGAAACCATATGCTCATTATTTCAAAATAGAGCAGCTGCTTCAGGGAGTATTGAGAAAATTTATTAATTCTACCAGCACTGCTCATTAAATCTAGGTATCTCCATACCTGTCTTCCTCAATAAAAGCTCCTCAATAGCAAAATCACCCCTGTGGAGTTCAAACTGATTTCATCTTGGCATTCTTCCCTGTATTCTTCCAGGGCAGAGAAGAAAATATGCTGAGCCGATGCTGCTGGAGAAGTGGAAAAAATCATCTATGTGGAAAAAGCTGTCTAGCGTGGGTACAGTTTGGAAGTGTGGGTACAGTTTGGAAGTGCCGTAAGAGGGATGTGTGTTGGCAAAGACTGATTCTGCCTGCTACGGACCATATGTGCATTTAATTGAGTTTGCAAGTTTCCAGGCAGAATGCCAAATGGACAGTCTACCATCTGATAAGAGTGATGAAGTTTTCCCCTCTTGTTCTTCCACAAGCTTTAGGTTCATAAAGATTCTGAGAAGTCAAAAAAATCTGTCCTTCTCCAGGACTAATACTGGGATGTGCAAGTGTTGTGGTTTAACCCCAGCCAGCAACTAAACACCACAAAGCCACTCACTCACCCCCTACCTGTGGTAGGATGGGGGAGAGAATCGGGAGGGCACAAGTAGAAAAACTCGCAGGTTGAGATCAAAACAGTTTAATAATGGAAATAAAACAAAGTAGAACAATAAAAATAACAATGACAACAACAACAAAAACAGAATATACAAAGCAGGCAATGCACAATGCAACTGCTCACTGACCACTGACAACGTGTCACGAACAGGGGGGCGAGCCCCCCTCCCCCCTCCTTTTTTTATACTGAGCATGACGTCACATCGTACAGAATACCCCATTGGCCAGCTGGGTCAACTGCCCTGGCTATGCTCCCCTCCCCCCCAGCTTCCCCTGTACTTGGCAGAGCATGGGAGGCCGAAAAAAAGTCCCCGGTCCAAGCACCACCCAGCAACAACCAAAGCATCAATGGGCCATCAATGCTCCTCTCATACCAAACCCAAAACACAGCACACCCCTCAAGCTACTGGGAAGAAAGTTAACTCTGTCCCAGCCAGAACCAGGACAGTAAGTCAGCAAACAAATTTATTACAGAAGACCAAAATATCAGATTTACTTAGAGGCTATGACTTCAACTGTAATACTGAATCTTGAATAAAACATGTGAATGAACACTTGTGCCACTCCAGCAGTATTATCTGAGTCACAATTACATCCATGGTTTCCTCTTTGTACTAAGGACAGGGAGATAAATGAAGCGACTTATTTACTTAGTTACAAAGTAAAGGAGCTGGAATGAGCTCAGGGAAAGAATTAAGTAAGAGATTTTGCAAAACCAAAGCAGGGTGAGGGGCTGTGTTTGAACAGATGCTGCCAGCTGGTTTCCAAATCTTAATATGGCCCGGGAACATCTTGTTCCAGGCACTATTATATGTCTGCACTGATGAACAAAGAGGTCAGGAGCCAGCTAAAGAGCTAGATGCCTGGTTGCCTCTGTCACACAGTTATTAGCTTGTTTCTTGGCTCTGTTTTGGTAGGGTTCCAGCTTCCTCCTGGGACTGGCACTCCCCAAGCTGTATCTGCCACAGAGCAAATAGGGAACAAGCTGTGTGCAGTGTGGTCATGAGCATCTGTCAGCGTGAATTAACCTTGTGGCATTTCCCCTTCTGGTCAGTACAGGCCGGCTGAACCTCATGGCAAGACCTGGAGGAAACATACTAATCATCCCCATGAAGACTGCTCAGCAGTCTTCATGGCTAAAGGAATAAAATCCTTATAAAGGGTGATTTTCATCCTTTTAATGTCTTGCTACAGTGTCTTCCACGAGAGAAAAGCACACAGTCCTGCGTCAAACTTGACTCATGAGAGTTTTTATTATTCAAAATATAGGGAATATAAAGACTGGTGTTCTTTGTGCAGTGATGATCGGATTCTCAATGTTCAGGTGGTGGTTTAAAGAGCATTTCCAGGAGGTCCTTGGAGCAAGGTACATCAGAACTGGAGAATTCTCAAATGAAGTGGGAGGTGATCACCATAGTAGGCATTCTCAGTGGTACATTCAGTCTTCAAGGAGAGCTCTCTTCTATTCATAAGGTGTAAGTTTGGCTATTTGTATATAGGTATACAGGAACTGAAGTCTGCTGATCAAATCTCTCTTGTTGACAGATAGAATTTCAACCATAATCAAAATTTGCTGACAATACTAAAAATGAAACAGTAGTAAGGGAAGCTAGACCCAGACTATAAAGCAGTCTGGAGAAACTAGAGGAGGGCAACCCGTGAACAATGACCAAAGTTTAGATTTTACAAAATAGGTAAGATCTCACATCTCAGGAGAGGGAGAAAATAAACAGCAGATGCACAAAACCAAGGACCAAAGATAATGACAAAGCTTCACCTATCCATTACCCTGAGCTTATTTAAGTTGTGTCTCCGTGCAAACCTCTGCTAATATCCTAGTTTGATGTTGTCACCCAGCATAAGTACAACAAGAGAATTGTGAAGCTGTGAAGGGAAGTTGCTCCTTGACTGCTTTCATACCTTACACAGTGGTATGTGATTCGAAAGCATTGTAAAGCAATGGCTCAAAGTGTTCTTGGTGTCTCTGTTATTCAGAGACATAGTTAATGCAACAAACACCCTTGCTACTTGCAGCTACATTATACTTTCAGGAGCAGAAAAAATCTAAAATAGACTAAAATTTTTAACCCTCTTGGCTTTAGGTATTTTTTTCTAGAGCACAAGAGAGCCATAAATTAAAACAGGAACAGAACTGTGTTTGTAGTGAACATGAGTAAAATGAACGTGGATATAAAAAGAAAAATGCAATGCACTCCTGAGAAGAAATAGTAGTGTGGGTACATTTCGCTATGCTCTTCTCACCTGGCATTTATTAGCCTGTGGCAGCTATATGGCGGGGCACAAATGCAGTCATGGCTTCTTGCTTCTTAACTCTGTACAAATAAAAGAAGTATGCTCACAACAAATTAATGAATTTTTCACAGGTGTTTCCACTAGGCTTGGTTTCTATAGCACCGCCTGGGATTGCAACAAAACTCATGAACCTCTCTATACAGCCATGGTCAAATGTCATTTTCTCTATAAGTCATGTTCAAATAGATTTCTGCTCTTTGAGAAGAAAAATGTACCTTGTTCTCTCATAATTGTTATGACTGAAATATACTGCAGCCCAATTTTGACTGAGGTCATTTTTTGACACAGACTGGTAAGAGTTTTTCCTATTAATTGGCACAGTAACTGAGAAACTGTAATGAATACCCCAATAGGTAGCTAAGGAAGAGCAAAGGAAAAAAAAAAAGCCCAACAAACCACATTTTTGTATCATCTGCTCAAAAAAAAAAAAAAAAAAAGACAGCAAATGGGTTGCTTAATTATCTGGTCCGAGTAAAGTTACTTGTCATTTCAACAGAATACAGAAAAATAGTGCCATCTGCTCCAAAAATAGGTCACAAGGCATTTCATGTGGCTGGGTTACTTACAGATGACACCAATAGCTTAGTCTGGCATGAACCCTCTTAAGAATAGCCATTAGAAAGAGACACCAAAAAAGCAAAAGGAGTTTAAAGTTCATCTTTCTTATTTTGCCTGTAGACTACATTTGGTGTAGGTATTTTTCTGAGATCTTTGATTGATGGTAGTAGCAGCTGTCAGCCATCAGCTATGTATGAAGGATAAAGGATTTGAGAATGCAGTAGGAGACTTCAAGAATCTCAGCCATATTTCATATTGATTATTCAGCACAGTGGATATTTAGGTGATTTTTCGTGATCATGGATACATATTTAAAATGCCTTCAATGAACGTAAAATGTGCATTATTCTGTGGAGTTGAGCAGGTTTTATCCTGTTAAACTCAGAAATTTGAAGTTAATGAGATATCACATTGTGATAAAAAATATATTGGGTTTCATTTTAGCTGTTCTTGTGTTTAAGAAAATCATTGGTGATGTCATTCCTTAGTTAATTTCAAACACACACTGTGAATATCTAAATATCAAGAGTTTCTAATGAATTCATCTGAGTAATAATTCTTTATTTACTGGAGAGAGTATTAGGCTCTATTTTCTCAGTTGACCTTTTATTTCTATAGACCATCTTTCCTGTGTTTTGAAGAAAAATACAAGTTTGAATCCCTACAAGCCTTAGTCATTCCTAAAAATGACTCAGCCACCGAAAACAGTCAAAACTAAAAGAGGATTACAGACTGTAGCTTAAAAAAAAAAGGCCTGCTGATAAAATTCTAATATCAAAACTTTGTGCTAACTGTCATAAATTAGGAGTCTTTTAAAAACACATTAACTTTGAATATAAATGTTTAGAAGCACAACTGAAACCTAAGATTACTGAGACAGAATAGAATACAAACAAGTACAGTAAGCCTGAGATTTGTACATTGTTGAAAAGAAGGTATTCTTATTTGTTCAAAGTGTTTCCTTTTTTCCCTCTACTTTATCTCAACATTCTTCTCTGAGATCATTCAATGTAAAAGTTAGTTTGCTCTCATTTATCTTGTTGGAAGTATTGAAGCTCAAGGTGCTACTGAAGATGTCCAGAGAATTTCTAAGTTTGTAGAGGTCCTTTCCCCCATTCCTTTCCCCAAAAGGGTATCTTCTCAATTTCTCATAATTATTCTGAAACAAAAACAGTTTTTAAATTATATTATAATAGATTTATGGAAAATATTCCCCCCACAGATCGCTACAAAAGATTTCTATCTATTTGATTTTTTTGGCCAAATCCTTGCTTGACTCAGTTTTCTTTATTCTGTAGGAATGGAGATGGAGAAATTGAGATTTTCTAATGTACTTCCAGTGCTATATCATTCTGTATTAATTTCCACATTTTAAGTGATGAATGACACAGCTGACCTGGACCTGGCTAATGTACAAAAGGACAGCATACAGCTTTCTATCCTCATAGGTTTCATGATATTTGATTTTCTGTAGGTGTGAAGAAGAGTTTGGTCTGAGTTCTGGACTGCCATTTGGATTTCCACTACCATCTTCCCAAATTTTCTGAAAAAAAAAAAAAGAGTCACTTTTTCAATATAGGCATCCTTGTATTAATTTAAATCTTCTGCTTTTTCATTATGGTTAGACTTAAAATATTTTTAAGTCAAAGAAAATATTAAGTTGAATTTTTTATTTTCCTGCTCTAGTGTGTGTGTTTAGAATGGTGGGAGGAAATGACCTAAGAGCAAATTAAAATTGTAAAGCCATAATTCTTTTGCATTATGATGAAAAGTGAAATTTGGAATATAACTGTGTCCCTTTTCTTTCATGCAGTGGAGATGCACAGGTTTTCAATTCTGAAGTATGCACCCATGCAGTGACAGCCTAGTAACTTATTACAGAGAGAATAACCAACACCTAGACACAAGCTGTCTCTAGAAGAGTAAGAAATAACAAATGCTTATGGTGTCCTCTTATTTTCCTCTCCCAGGTACCGTGCCTAGCCCAAGCTATAAAAGAGTGATTATGGTAGTGTTGCACCTCATCCCCAGCAATTTCTAGAGATTTGTAACTCCTCTCTTGTTTGTTCTATATGGTGTCACACTGACGGCAGTAAACTAAAGAGGCTGGTGGAGAAGGTTTGTGCAGGATGCTGAGGATTTGTCCAGAACACAGTGGATCAAGCATAACCATACAGATCTGTGGCTTCAAGATCTTTTCCCAGTGGTATGCTGTCATATGTTTCTCAGGCTTATTGGATCATCTCATAATCCTGAATCTTCACGTAACTTTGGCCATATTATCAATACTTTGTCATTTCCCTTACTGCTGGATCATTTAGGCTGCATAATTGGATGCATTTCAAATCACTTTAGAATCTGAAAGTGCTTGCCAAAGCAAAGGAAGGAGAGAGAGATTTAAAATTATTTTAAAGAAAATATTAAGGTGGAAATATGTAAAATCTTATTTTATTTTCCATAACATGTCAACAACGTTGAATCAATATTTCTTCTATTGTGCCTCTATTTTTCATTTTTGAGATGTTAAACCCAGAACTAGTACAGAGAGAGGTAAAATTACTCATGCTTGTTAGTGTTATTTCCTTTTGAATCAGTTATGTACAACAAAGTGTTATGACTGTTGAATTCCTGCCACTGGCTCTGTCTTCGTTTCAACCTGTCCACCTACTGAGAACATGTAGTGGAAGTTCTACAAGGAGAAGGTTGGGATATTTAACACCAGAATCAGGATTCATCAATATGTGCTGAGAACCATGTAAAAAAAAATCAACAAACAAACCCACAAAGAAACCCACCACAAAAACCAACAACAAACAATAGGCCATGGGATGGAGAAGTAAGGTCAGAAACAAAAGAATGAGACCTGTGTGCTGGTTTTGGCTGGGACAGTGTTAATTTTCTTCATAGTAGCTAGTATGGGGCTATGGTTTGGATTTGTGCTGAAAACTGTGTTGATAACACAGGGATGGTTTAGTCACTGCTGAGCAGCGCTCACACAGAGTCAAGGCATTTTCTGCTTCTCACCCCACCCCACCAGTGAGTAGGCTGGGGGTGCACAAGGAGTTGGAGGGGACACAGCGTGGACAGCTGACCCCAACTGACCAAAGGGATATTCCATACCATATGACGTCATGCTCAGCATATGAAGCTGCGGGAAGAAGAAGGAAGGGGGGGGTGTTCTGAGAGAAGGCGTTTGTCTTCCCAAGTGACTGTTATACGTGATGGAGCCCTGCTTTCCTGGAGATGGCTGAACACCTGCCTGCAGATGGGAAGTAGGGAATGAATTCCTTGTTTTGCTTTGCTTTGCGTGCACGGCTTTTGCTTTACCTATTAAACTGTCTTTATCTCAACCCATGAGTTTTCTCA
>NW_009187069.1:0-52595 GCF_000690835.1 Fulmarus glacialis | reverse complement strand
GAGTAAGCGGGGGGCTGGATGGTGCTTAGTTGCCGGCTGGGGTTAAACCACAACAACCTGCCACACTGACAAGAATAATCTAACTGTAAATCCAAGAACATACATATTTGTGTAAATATAAATAATGTAAAATATTATATACAACATAAATATTTTCCAGCATTACCCTCTATCTTCAGGTGTCTATAAACATCAAGAGCAGCACTAACAAAAGTAATCAGAGATTAGTGTGTTTAGGCTTTTGTTTCCTCCCATCACCCAACCAAAACACTGTAAGTTTCCACTACATAGAATGGCCGAGGAGGGCAAGGAACCTTATGACACAGTTTTTTTACTGATCATTTTACCTATGAAGGTTTAGGTAAATATTTTCTTCCTTTATTCACTATACCTTCCACTGAAGTTACTCAAGTTAGCTTTAGTAGTGATAAATGTAAACCTGGGTGATAAAACAAAAAGCTATTGGCAAAACCTTCAGAATAAAAGGTGCAAATAAAGAGTGTATTATCACCCAAACCAGATTTCTTCAACAGACTGTTCCTGGTTAGAATGTAATGGGTCCAACTGACTATAATGTGATCCTATAATATTTCCTCAAAATCATTCCTTTTTTAGTATGTTATGAGTTCTTTTCAAAGAAGAAAGGAATTTGGGGACATAGGGTTCTTCATGAATCAAACAGTATCAAGTACTTTGCTCAAAGAATATGCACAGATTGTGTGTACAGATGGATCTCAGACTGCCATCTCCAGATAGGCAGTTAAGGCTTTGCACACCATAATAGCACATCCCTGATAGCGTCAGATTCTCTGAAGTAGACTTATAACTGTGTTCTTGATTGCACGGACAAAAATGAACATATTTCTTAAACGTATTTCATTTCTGCATTGTAAGAGTCACTCCCCTGGTCACCTGGCTCTTGGTAGGGGATCATCTTCAGGCTGCAGGGAGCTGTTAGTAGTGTTTTAACAGGTTAGAGCAAGCTGCTTTGAAAATAAAGACAAAGTGTCATGCAGTTTCTAGGAAAGAGGGAGATGGGAATATTTTGGTAGATAAAAAACAGAACAGAAGTGTGGGGAATTGGCAGAAGGGCAGTGAACAACTCTACATTCAAGCCCAGCTGCTTATGACGATACCACTCTCACAAGAGAGTTTCACTAGAGACATGCATGCATCTCCTAGGTGAGGTGTGCATATACTGTGAGTATAGTTAGGGGAATATGGGCACATATGTTCTCCACAGTACACAGTATAGATGCATGCTGTGTCACCTACCACAATTCCTGCACATTGCTGCAAGTCTCTTCCCATTGCTGCTCTTTCCACGACGTGATGCTGCAGTACAGAATTGGAGGTTAAAAGGACAACCTCACAGCTGTAGTGATGCAATCTGGTAAAAGAGCCTCTGCTGCTGAAGAAAAGTTTTGCATTTCTTCTCTAAGAATTTAGAGTGATTTTATACTATCCATGTCTTATTCTTAGGTCTTCTGATTTGATTTGAAGTAAGCCACGAGATTTCTTTATTTTTATTTTATTTTTTGGTGTATATATTTGACTCAGCAAACATGAAGGAATTATGTCAGCAGCCTTCTGCAGACCATAATTCTCTTTAGCATCTGGCTGTATCTAGAACAACAATAACAAAACAAATCAGAGAAAAAAACCAGAATGTCTAGATAATGAACAAAACCTCTAAGGTTTAGGTGGGGTCATTTTTAACTGAGGTATGGTTGAACACTTGTTTTAGCAGTACTATTTTTGTGATTTTTAACTTAATATGAAAACTCTTCCCATCATCATAGGTCGATTATACAAGTTTTTTTGAGAAAAAATATATAGAAAATAAATGGAATCTCTAGAGAATACAGATGATGTAAGCTAGAATGTGTCCTGAACAAATTCTTTGGTGATATATACAAAAACCCACATTATCTTTAATAGCTGTAAGTGATTTGGACATTGGATTTATGAAATACTCATTTCAGCAGTATAGAACATGGTGGCGGGTAATAGATAATACAAAAACAGAATAAGAAATCTTGAATCATTGTCAAACTTCTTACTGCTTTTAGATCTTATTTGCTGATTCCCTTTGAAGCCTTGATTGAGTTTGACGCTGTTTAGTTTATGAAATATGATATAATCATAGTTCATAACGGTGTTAAAATTAGGAAAATGTGTTGCATAAGTGAAGGAAAATAGATTTCTTTTTTTTTTCTCTTTCCTTCTTCTATTTCACTGTGGTTTCTCTATTGCAATTAAAATGTTAGACAGTTTAAAAAAAAAGTTTCAATGTTTTCATGGGCTATTCATAGCATAGCAACAACATTTGTTTAGGAGTCTAAAAATATTTTTAAAATGCATACTTTGAATTTTGTACTAAAAGTTGAAGAGCAAGAGAATATATGTCAGGCACTTTATGAGTCTTTAGGCTGTTAACTGTTAAAATTGCATACAGAATCAAATTGTGCACAGATAAAATCTTACTAAACAGTTAACACATGCAAGCAATGAGTACTTGTAAGAGCCCTTGACACACAACAGAATGGTAAAAGAGAAAACATAAACCAACCTTTTAATTATTTATAAATTTTTAGAGGTAAATTTATTTAAAATCTTGATGTAAATGGAATTAAAAAATCAATTTATCATCTGCCCCCATTGTGAAAGAGGGCAAATCCTCAGGAACTAACTACTAGTTGTTCCACCACTACTGCATCAACTGCAGGATTATTTTGCAGTAGATTTTTCTGTCTTTTGTGCCTTGGGTATTCAAAGTGTCAGAGCAAGAGAAAAAGAAGTTAAAAAAAAGTGAAGTATTACAGCAGGACCCAAGAAGTCTGAGTACTGCCACAGACTGTCTGTGTGATCTTGAACAAATAATTTAAGCTTTTTTCCCTGGGAAACAAGACGATAGTACTTTCTTACTGTAGAGTGATGCTATGAGCTGATATGACTGTATGGTAATGAGGGATAACATTGATTTCTTTACAGGTGAAAAATACTTTATTGGAGTATCATAATTCTGGAAGACGCACATTTCTTCAAGTTCATAACCAGATATTAAATACTTCAAGAGTGTTATTTTAAGTAGAAAATGAGCTTTAATCTGTAGACTTTTTTTTCATACATGCTGCATTTGCCACAATGTTATTGTTATTTTTATTTTTATTATTATTCCTATCAACTCAATTTTTGCTATGAACATTTGTCAATTTTAAGAGAAAATTATCCAGCTGAATGACTGCAGAGGTGCGTCAATATCATAATTTGGAATCAATACTTGTATTTAATCTAGGGGCTGGTCAGTGTTAAAAGATGTTGTGATCTTTCACCTATCTGCAGTAGATGCATTGTTTGTTTACGTGCTGTGATTTGTTGCTGGAGAAGGCAGCTGTTAATAGCAACCATCACTTAAACTGGTTAATTAAAAGATAACCAAATTAATTTTCATCCTAAGGACTAAAGTGGTTATACGCTTTGGTTTCCATTTGAGGCTATTTAGGCAAGAAGGAAAATGAAGAGGATTGGTTTTGCTAATGAATATTCATACAGCTAGAAAGCAGGAAAATGGTCTGTATTGAAGGGAAGCAGAAGCTATAAAGCAACTATAGTGTTGCTCTGTAGCAACAAATGCCACTGTGTTAGAACAGCTGCAGATATTTTAAAACAGTAGAACTACCTATAAACTGGGCATTTTGGCCTTCAGTTCCACATTTCATTTCAGCTCGTAAGTGTTTCTTCTTAGACCAATTATTTCCTTTTGCTAACCTCACATGAAGAAGCCAAAAAGCCACACAAGCAGACACATTCTGTCCCATAATCTCATTCCTTTCCTTGATACTTTTTCTTTTTTTCATGATTTGTTCTTCTTTCCAAGTCTTTGCATCATCACTCACTCCAGCTAGCTGCTTCCTTGGCACAACTCCTGAAACATGTATTTTGGATGTCAGCATTTCCCAGCAGCTTTATGACAAAATAAACTGGTTGGGGTTTTTTCCCCTTTTTATCTAATTCCACTATAATATGCAATAGAACAGAAAGATGAATAGCCACTTATATGCACGCTTCAGATATGGCATTTTAATCACCATCTGAGCATCAAGAACAATCTTATTAAGGCAAAAAACCAGTGTGCACTTTATTAGGAAAAGATTTCTAAGCCAGTGCTTTGCAAAGCAGGGGTCGCAGCCCCAAGGGAGGCTGTGACAGTCCACAGTAGAGGACCCACTAGGGATTCCATTTTCTCTGCTGTTTAAATGAATGTTACAGATTATATAAAACAACTGTGATGCAACACACAATTGTTGTCCTCTTATAGAAGGGAATTGTGTGGGACATGAAGTCATACTAAAAAAAGATGCAATATTTTCATTTTTAAAGTATCATAAAATATATCTGACTTAAAATTATTGCACTTATTTCATTGAATTAACAAACTTTTCTTACATGGATTCAGAAACAGTGAGTCCAACATTGCATGCATCAGGCATATGTACACCACAGGTGGATCCCTCCAGTTTTTGGAGGGATCCCCTCCATCAATCTTGTACTGAAAGACTGAATAAAACCTAGCTGGAAAAAATACTAACTTGAGAGACAAGTTCAAGAATATTTCTATTTCCATATTCTTCAAACTCAAGAAGAGTCTATTCCAGGAATAACAACCTGATCAACCAAATTGTTATTAGATTGATGAAGGCACGGGTGTCATGACCATCTTTTCACGTCTATATTCACACGGGTTTTACTCCACAGGAAAAGAATCACAGGGCCTGTATAGTATGGAAAATAGACAACGGGCAAAAGCAAAGGCTGTGTTGAATGTATCTGATCAACGAAAGATGGTGGCAACACTTAAGCCATGAGACAGCCGTGCCTCACAGTATGTTGCCCCATTCTGGTCTTCTGATCGCTCTGTTCAGGAGGCTTTTTGGCAGGCACAGAAACTGTCTGCCAGCCCATGTATCTAGAATTCCTTCCCAGAGAAACCAAAGCACAGACTGAGGAAGAAGGGAGGTGGGGAGCTATTGTGAAGGTCATGTTCAGACCTGGAGCAAAGCCATGGCTTAGGTATATTCCTGTATCTCAGAGTAGAAATATAGCTAGATCTAAAATTAAGGCAATGGATGCCCAAGCAGTGATATACTCAAAATTTATGGAAAAGGAAAAAAAGTTCTGGGAACGGATACTCAAATTGCTTCCTGTCACTTACTGTCATGAATCATTTGCATGGAGTATTGCATCTGAAAATATGCTTCTGATTTTATAAATCCAGTGTGATATCTGACATTCCAGTCAGCTTAGTGTCATGATTTTTGATAGGATGTACAAATCATTCAGAAATAGGGGAAAAAGGAGCTAACTCTCACCCCATTTGATCTGTTTCTCTATCTGCTATGCATAAATAGAGAGCTACCTAAACACCAGAGCTATCTGCAATTGCAAGTCACCTGGGAGTAGGAGTTTTTGAGGGAAAGCCAAAGAACTGTACGGTGAAAAGCCAAAAGAACTGAAGAGGAGGATGTAGCTGGTAACTTAGCAGAGTCCTTTCTTCCTTCTTTTTCAGGAAGGAAATTGTCAGCATAAATCACACTCTTGGGCTTCCTATTTATATCCTTGAGTTGTTTATATCATTCACCTGTAACATGCCAAACAGAAAAGAAAGACAGTAAATTAAAACCTGAGAACATATTCTAGCTTAATTTTCTCCAGAACAAATCTAGGTTTTGCTAACTAAAAACACCTTGGAAACTAAACCAACACATGCTAAACAGATAAATAAAGAATTTGGGGATTAATTTTAAAGATGTACTGCTATTCTGAAACAAAATGTTAACGGAGACACACCACTGACTCCTGCCATCCCATTTCCCAGAGTAAGTGCTACATACAGTATGTTGTGCTAACAATTAAAACTCTTAGTCATCAAAGAAAAATTATCACCATTTTTCAGGGGAAGATAACAGGATGAGCTTTAAACTAATTAAGGACATTTGATTTTAAAATTCTGAAGACTGGATGTGGGCTAGAAGAAGGAAAATAGGATGTTAAACCAATGACTATGTTTAGCAAATAAGATGGACCTTTGTGAACACCTTGTAAACTGTGGCAAAGGAAAGCGATGGGATAAATAGGATAATATTTTTTAATCTTTGCCTGCACAATAAATTATAAACCCGGGTATAATTTTTCCATATGTAAGGAGAATTCATCAAAGAGGGGTTTACACTGAATGGTAAACACGGCTTACCCTAAAACTTCTGAAGGTCTTCTGCAGCCTTTAACCCTGAACCTGTGGAATGGATCCATTCGCATAACTAAAGATATACAGACTGTATTTGATGTATTCTGCAGCTGATAGGGAGGTGAAACACACTTGGTACTTTCTGGACTGGCAACACGTAGTTGGATTAGAGTAGAGTCTAACTGTAATCAGTCAGTGTACCAGCAAGGTGTGAGCCATCTGCCTCTGTTTTAATATGCTGACCCATATTATCTTACTGTTAGGCTTCACATATTCCAATTGCTTACCTTAGCTATGTGGTAGATTTATCTGGAAATCAGGAGAAAACAAATGACCAATAGTTTAAATAAGATGCCCAGAAAAACAAATCATTAGTGCATCAAAGGAACATATTTCCACATATCTGGAGTGGAGCCCAGTTGAAAGCAAACAGAAGCTGAGTAATTCTGCAGTGAATGACTCACTGGCACAGAAGGGACCTACCAAACATTTGTCAAACTGATGCTGAGAAGAGGAAGTTAAAAGAGAAAGGCAAGCAGAAAAGATATGTTGCTAGAGACACTGAAACAATTTGTGAGAATATTCTACCTTAATATGAGTGACAGTGAAAGCTATTTCTGGTTAGTTAAATGACCCATGCTCCTTCTGGGTTTTAGCTTTTAGACACCAGCTTGATAGGACCAAAGGCATGGATAGATTTGTCTGGTGGGTAGGGCCAGCACTAGCAGAAGGCAAGCCACAGGTCAAGAGCTTGTGACAGATTTCCAGGTGGAAGCCAAGAGCTAAAGTCAGGAGATGAAAAACATGGCACTTATTAGGAACAGAAGCCAGGAATCAAGAGCTGGGCGGAGGAGCAAAACAAGTGTAAGAAGCTGAAGTTAAAATATATGAAAAAAAGCCATACAGAAAAGTACATAAAAAAAGACTAGCTTCAGTCAAGAAAAAAAAAAGAAAAAAGAAAAACAAAAAAAAAAAAGAAAAAAGAAAAACAAAAAAAAAGAAAAAAGAAAAGAGAAAAAAGAAAAAAGAAAAAAAAGAAGAAAGCTTCAGAAGCCTAATCAAATATTTTGAAAGCTTAGACCTTCCAGATGGGACCGTGACTGAGCAGAATCTATCAGGGAAGGAAGCTTGCCCCTAAACCACAGTCTGTGGTCAAGAAAACAGTTATTTAATCAGATTGGTTAACAGCCAAAAGAGAAATCTTTGCCCATCTGTGGTAATGAAGAGCAGCACAACAAAACACCTTCTGCATTTTGTGTCCACTGGAAAAAAAGTAGTCACCATGCCTTCCTGTCTTGAAGCTTGTATCAGTCTTACCTATGTCTTGAATTACAATAATGTTATTGGGCATGACATTAAGCTGATACCTCAGTGTGAAAAATGAAGTAAAATCAATACTGTCCCAATCAATAGGTACAGGAAAAATCAGGAAAAAAAAAAAAAAAAAAAAAAAAAGGGAGAAAGTCACTAATCCCATTTTACAGACATGGAACTGAAGCACACATGAATTTCCACGGTCACAGAGGATATCTGTGGCAGAGCTAGAATGAAGGTGAGATCTCCTGCATGTGAGGAAGCAGGGGTTAATAGTACTCTCAAATTGTCTCTTTTTGAGACTTTTATTTTCCAGTCATTGGAATATTTATGTTGTGGTTGATAAAAGAAGGCAGTGATACCAGAAGATATCTCCTCTTGGGATGATGTGGGGATGCTAAGCATGCTGAAATCAAGCTCCCTTTTCTCACCCTGAGATGGACAGCAATGCAGAAAGTGCTTGTGATCCTCTGACTTGTTTACCAGACCCCTGAAAGGTAGAATGAGAAGGAGCAAGAAATAATTGCAATTTTATGGGTACATCATATTAGCTAGGAGATCTTACAAACTAAAATCCTCTGTTCAATTTTGGAGGGGAAAACTGAAAAGCAGAGACACAACTAGGGAAAATAAAATAAAATAGATTATTTTGTCTGTAGTAAATTATTCTACAGTAAAGAGTAACAAACAGGTGTTACAGAATTCTGGGTTTTTTGTTGGTTTTGGTGGTGGTGGTGGTTTTGTTTTGTTCTGGTTTGGTTTGGTTTGATTTTTAATTTGCATTATCTCATGACTTCACTTCCTTGATCTAATCCCAACTCCCTAAACAAAGGACAAGCCATATGCAACTTTGTATACTGAGCTTAGCAGGTCAGCACTGGTAACATAATCTGCAGCGAACCAAGATACACTCTGTTAAATGCTTCTTTCCATTTTATGAGTCCCTGCAAAGCAACCCTTAAGGCTATTCAAGCTACAACAGGCATATTGCTCTTATTGCTCTTCATTTTATTGTGAAGTATTAAAACAGTATTTTATCAGGATCCAATAAAATACACATCTTTCTCTTTGTGAATCTTGAAACTCTTTTAAAAGAGCAAAAGAATTGTTAGTTTACCAGCTGTCAATCCAATCCATGGCTAATAAATTAGCTTCATTCATTTTATGGCAGAGCTTTTGTGTTGCAGGGATCATAGCTGCTGCAAGGACTGTAAATATAATTGTAAGCAACCAGCTCCCCTGATGGAAACTCAGTAGAGATAAACAAATACATTTTTTAAAATTATAAAAAACATAAAAGAAGAAGAGAAAACAGAGAAGAAGAAAACAAAATATTTCTGCTGCTAGAGTGTTCTGTGATGTCAGGCCGTTGATCAGTAGTAACGGAGCCAGGTACCCAGGATGTAAGCTGAGAAGCATTCTTCCTCCAAATAAAACATCAGCCAAAAGGAGACGGTAACTCACTCAGCCAATAAGGTGGAAATAATGTCAAGGAAAGCACAGAGCTACAGGTACACTTAATATTCTGTCAGGAGGATCTGGGCCAAGGAAATTGTCTTCCGTTATCAATGGTGGAAGTCAACGCATCTAGCTTTAGCTGTTTGAAAGATTAGAAGCTTTTTATCTTTGCTTCCTCTGTAGTCAAGAGAAAGAAAGAGAAGGAAGTACCTCCATCCAGGAAGGTCATCCTATCTATCTGGTAAGATTATTTTAAGATGAGATGATTTGCTTATTGAGTGCCTTTCTCTCCATTGTATGTAGGAGTAGTTGACAAAACTACCTCAGACTAGATCACTAATTTTAAGATGACTAAAACTAGATGACCTGACTTCTGGTGTTCACAGCTGTAAGCCATAACTATAAGGGAACTTTCTGCAGTAGAATATACAAACAACTGAAAACTAGTGAAATACAAAATGACCACAGCTTGCCCCATGGTCAGTGCTCTCTCTACCTCTCTCAGATGACAGGAAGACAAGAGTCAGCCCACTGAACTAGGACCTCAGTGTTACTCACTGACTTATTACTCATGGCAGCCAACGCCAAGTGCCTCAGACGATGGTGACCTTTTAGAAAAGCTTCCTCTGAGCACGAGCCCTGCTTCCATGCCACCTGGAAGATACATTTTTTATTCTAAGGACAGACCCAGAAACTTACTTTTCAGGACAGTATCAAATCCAGTGGACAAGTGGAAAAATATGGTAGTTCTCAGTTTCTAAAGTTACTTTACAGTAAATGTGAGTAGTTAGCTTGGGGTGAAGCATGAATGAGCCTGGTAGTCAGAGAACACATTCTGGAAGTGGGACTTACAGAGGCCAACCCCTATTCTCAAGGATCATTTTCTGTAGAAGGAATCTGTTTCATCAAGAAAGCAAGAGAGGCTTTTTCCCTTTCCTCTCTCCATGGCACAGAGACCAGTGCACACTACTAGAAGTTAGGAAACTGTATGGTCAAATCCCGATCCCACCAAAACTGTGGACAAGAAGTATTTCCTTTTTTGCTAACTTTGTTAATCAGCTGTTTCTGCTTCCCCTGTAACATTGAACAAAAAAAAAAAAAAAAAGAATTTGCTTTTCATTTCTCTTTCCAGTTCTGTAGCTAAATGAAATATGCAATTTTGTGTCCCACCTCAGTTTCATCCCTTCCTCTGTCCCCATGTATATAGCCAATGCTTACACTTATCATCAGCCCCAGGAAAAACACCAAATTCATCCTCTTCTGTGCAGGAGACAGACAAAGGTGAAAGACGGCATTTTGATTTCAACTCAGATGCTACTCTGAGTACTACATTTGCTGAAAAATCCTGACTTCACTGAAGGAAGTGGAAAAAAGTACCGTTTGGTTCAAGGTGACTGACACTACACTGTTATTTATGCAATTTAAGCATAAAATTTAAGCTTGTGAAATAATATAAAAGCAAAATTTCCAAGTTGTGCTTTCCTGTTCTTATTGTTGCACACTTGCTAAAGAGTTTGATGGAAAACATATTAGATAGTATTTGCCATTTTAAAATTGACCAGATGAAACACAGCATGAAAGACTATGACTTTTGCTTCACCACCCATGCAGTACATGCCACATCTACCATTTTCTTTCTCTGTGAAATGGTCTTCTAAACTTATTTGAAGGATGCTGATGCCTTTGTAAAAATGAAGCTGTAAGATGGCATGGGGGGTATATATATTTCTCAGAATGTACTTAACAAAGTTGGTTTTGTAGCAATAATTTTGTAAAGAGAACTTAAATTTAGATACATGTGGATGACAATTATTTTTGCATGCATTGGGACTACTTCAAGGATCATACAAGGAGGTTAAGAAAACCTGAGATCAAAGGAAGAGTGTCTGTCAGTATGCAGAATACTGATGTTAGACCCTGGCTGTCAAAAATTAGTAAAGGAACACAGGCAATGATAGACCTAGTAAGTCTGAGTGGATGTAATTCTGTAATTATGCTGTGGAATAGCTCTCTATGGACACAACAATACAACTGGAAAATTCTGTTCCCTTTATACAATACACTAAAGATTTGTTTTCTCTGTTTTACTTCTTTTCCTCTTTTTTTGAGAATTGGCTACAGCTGTCTTCACCATCGTCCTCTCTTTGTGTGCCTGTTTGACAGCTAAGTATTCACAATATTACCAATATCTGTGAATATGATTATGTAGTCATCTTCTTAATTTATCTTTTTTTACAATATGAATTTTTAAAATGGATCAACTAGTGTTTAGGATCTCTGTAATGGAGCAAAATGAACCAACCAAACTATCCTTCCTATTATACCTTGCAAATTAAGTATTATATGTAGAATAACCGTAGAAACAATACATATGTTCACATGCAAAAGTAGAAATGGCATTATGCTCTATTTAGTGTACTCAGTGTAGAAATTCTAATAATAAACAAGAAACTGAATTTGAACAATTGGAATAATTAAGAATATGAACACTAAAATGTGAAGAACATACTTTTGACAAACAAGTATTTATTTCTAATGAGATAAACTATTTAAAATAGACCTGGATTAAGATCCAAGCCTAAGCAGTCTGAGAATGTTTCTCATGTTTGACAAATACGAATCTTCCCCTTCAGTTTGAGCTCATTTCCAACTGCAAAGTCTTATGCAGAACAGAAACTCAGCTAGCAAATCAATATAATTACCAAGTGGAGAGCAAGTGAAAAGTAGAATGTGCCACTGTTTCCTTCAGAAGTCTCCATTCTGTGACTTGATGTATTACACATAAAAACTCATATTTGGAAGGCTGAAGGTGTCTTTGTCCAAAATAGGAAAATAAGACCCAGGCTCCAACTCTGAATTTTTAGTTCTTTTTAAAGGTTCAGAATTAAGTATTATACACACATACATTTTTTTTTCTTTGGGAACTAAGCAATTCTGAACTTATATTATTCTTTAGTTGTCTAAAAGCAGGTTTATGCTGAAAAATTACACCTAAAAATATTTTTGTGTGCTTGGTGTTTAGAGATACAGAGAGCTAAAAGCTGGACCACCTTTATTATTTTGCTTTCTTGTAACTTTAACAAGACATTATACATTGTTTCCATTATTAAAAAAAAAAAGAAAAGTTATGGCATTGTGAGCATATGTCAGTTTGTGAGCATCCCTTATGAGAAGAACACTCAAAGGAAAAGAGCCAGATTCAAATATGATGTGGAGTTCAAAATTAGTCGTTTAGTCCCTGGTAGATCCCCTGGTAGATCGCAAAGGAGAGCCAGGTGCCTCATAAAAAAGCTGAAAACAGCCACACATTGAGAGGGGACCTAGCAGCACGCAATCATTGGTAGCTGTCACTGAGTGCTGCTCAACAAGAAAATCTAAAGACAAGTCATTGAACATTCTCTCACTGAACTACACGGAAAAAATTCTCATTACTTTGCACTCCTGGAGGTAAAAGTGTAACATTTTTGTCAAGGGCAGAGTGAGGGCCTCATATTTACAGCCCAGTTTTTAGATGGCCTGCCCATGGGTGAGATGTAGTGTCCTCTGCAGCTTTTACACCAATGCTCAATGTCTCATGGTTGCTTTGTGGTGGGGTTCATTCCCTTCTCACCGGCTGCCACCATGTGTCAACTTGGAAAGACAGGCACATAGGTAAAGGGGCTGGAGGAGGATGATTATGCTTGTAGCCCCATGCTTTTGCTCTTTTGGGGAAAGTGTGCCTACTCCTAGGACTGTTGTGATATTTTTCAGCTTTGTTTGATACATGTAGCACTGAAATCAGCCTGACCAGTGAAATACAGCATCTTTTCTTTGCTTTCAACAGGAGCTTCTGTGGTGGTGCATTCCTTTCCCCACCTCTCTCCTGGGCCACTCTGTGATCTCAGGAACTCCCGATGAACTTCGGCCTTTGTGTAATGAGCTGGGCGGTGAAGCATTCCTTGACTGTACCCAGAACTCTTGCACGGCTGAAGTGGGGGAACGGTACCGACCGTACCGGGAACTCCTGCTGCCTGGCCCAGGTGGGGGACGAAATTAGGGATAATTTGTCATCCCCTGACACCCTTATCTGAGTTGTAACTCAAGTGGAATGGCACCATTGTTGCTGAAATCTTGAGAATTTTCATGGATGACTAAAGCCAATCATCTTGCAAACCTATAAACAGTGGTCCTAAGTGAGACTCTTTGAGCTCTTCTGGATCGCAGCGGGCTGCGCCCAGAATCTCCTTTTGAGTGGGATGCCTCTCAGAGTTCACAAACTCTTGATGTTGTTATATTCAAAGGACCATTGGGACCTGGGCTGAAACACTGCTTGGCTGAGACACTCCTCAAGGCTCAACTCTTTGCCCGTTGAGAAATGCCAAGACATTTAACGTGAGTATTTCACGAGTCTCGAGGGGAATTTTTAACACGTACTTTTATCTAGCTTTGGGATCCTGTGTGTGTGTGTGTGAATTGATTTAGATAACCAATAGTAAGCACAGTCTGTAATTAAGTCACTGTAGTTATTGTAGTAGACTCTATTAACTCACTTTGTAAATGTTAAATTAGTCAATGATTAAGTGTTGCTAAAATCTTATGATCCACCTTAAAACTGTGAATGAACTTTAGGTTGCTGCTAAACACATATAATCCCTTAGACATAAACCATTGCCCAAGTCTGAGACTAGGGGTACATCCAGCCGCACCTAGATGCCTCTCTGAGGAGGAGTTTAGAAAGCAAGGGTGTTTACTCTGAACCTCGTGACTCCATGGGAGGGTCTCCTTATCCCTTTTGTATTAGACACAAACCGTTGTCCAAGTCTGAGACTAAGATTGGATCCAGCTGGGTCTTCTCTGAACCTCGTGACTCAACGTGAGGGTCTCCCTTACCCTTTTTGTCCTCGGTCTCTGTATAAATCATTCCAACTCAATCCTGACATGATTTTGCCTGTGTATGCTTAGTCCATGTAATAAGTAATAGAGTGAACCTTGCCATTGAATTCTGTCAAGTCACGCTTTTATAAGTTTCTACTAAATCACATTCTGCTAACACCTTTGACAGTGATTCTTCAGGCGGCCTCAGACCACTCTTTCACAACAAATTGGCGTAGTCAGCAGGATCCTAAATCAGTATTTCACAACGGCTTCTCTTTGTGAATTGCCCTATTAGGCTGGAGCACAGATGGAGGGAGATGCATTTGGCCAAACTACCTGAATTCATGTTCCTCTTTTGACTCCAACACAAAGCAGTGTCCTCTTATGTTGACGTGCATAAGGCATGCCCTGGGAACAGCCACTAGATTAAAGCTCACTGGGGAAAACTGTGGAGAACCCATAATGGCTAGATAAAAACCACACTTAAGCAACTTGTTGATTATTTCTTGAATCCTTTGAAGTCCTGCACATGAAAAGACGATCTTTCATGGACCTGTGACACCTCCAAGGCTAAGCAGAAGGTGGCTACCATTTTTCGTTCCTACAGTTTTGAATTTAGGGACTTAGTCTTACGTAAGTCTGCTTTAGCTACTAAATCCTCTTTTGGACCTAGCTGAAAGTTTATTTCAAGTTACTAGAACTGTCAGAAAACAAGGCCAAAATCAAGAATATTGGCTCAACGACAGACATATTTACAGTTCATGCTGACCTTATATGTATGTAAGTAAAAAATATTCAAGGTAGGATCAAGTTATTATAGCAGAGTATAAAATTGTACTCATGAGGGTTGACCTCACTGTAGCTCTCAAGGTGAAACAAAAAATGAAATTGCCAACTAACATATTACAGCTAGTGATTAAGTGGCTTTTTATACACTCTTGAGAACATTGGGACAGACAGTTCTGACAGGAAAGACATGATTACTTCCGATTACACTGTACTATCCCACTGAAGAGGTCTGATACCAGATTTCAGTGGAAAAATAGTCACAATAAAGATGTGAAGTATATATCATGCAACCATCATAAGTATCCACAGCTACAATGAAATTGAGTTACATATCATGACAAATTACACATGGGATGTCTCTTTGAAAGGTTATTTTTATACTTCCTTCATTTAAGCCATAGTTATAAGGGTCTTCAGCGCTCAGGCATTTAAAAAGAAGATTGAAAGGAAAAAAAGTGTCCTTGTGTGAGGCTTTTTAAAATGAAATTAATTCTATTTTACCACGTTCTAAAATACCAAAACATGCTGCACACTGTTTATCATAATGGGTTTCTAAACTTGGTGTCAGCAGAGGTGTGGGGAAGGACTGTTCATTTGCTATCTTTGCTGTTGTGACTATGAAAGAATGGGCTTCTTCAAATGATATGTGAGACAGGGGAGCCCTGCCAGGTTATTCCTTTCTGTATTTAAAGCTTGTTATACTTTGTACTTGCTGCCTACATAGGTTGAAAATGCATGGATACGTGCACACTCAGCCTCATGTAGTTAGTTACATGAATCAGGGAGTGATATTTTGTAAAGCACTATAATATGTTGGGACATTAGAAGGAATCCTTAGGTGAAATAAATATTTGAGAGGTGGAAAGTATGTCCAGAGTTCTGGCACTCGTAAGATAAATAAGGACAAGACAGGAATGTGTGACCATGAATTTTACAACTACAGCCTGTGTGACTATCATTCAGCAAACATTCATTACCATTATTAATAACGTGACATAAAATGGAAAACAGCAGACATAATCCATATACTTGGCAGATATACGAAATAACAGATGGCACGTTAAATGGGATGGGGGAATACCCAGCAAATACCAATACTGCCTGGCCATAGACCTGGCATTTATGTAAATGAGTGAGACAAAATCTGGACCTAGCAAAGACCCCACATGTATACACTTGTGCACAATTACTTTTGTGTCTGCTAGGCAGCTTGTAATTCTGGCTACAACATTCTCTCCCCTTCATCTGGGAAACATTCCATCCATGTTCACACTGGGGCTCTAGCAACATAGCCATATATAACCGTCCTTGGGAACAGAAGAGGACAGAAGAAGATTTGCAGGGTCCTGCCCAAATGTGTGTTCTCTGTGACACCAAGGAACAACCTAGTTCTTGCCTGTCTCTTGAAGTAAAGCAATATGCTACCAGCTATCTGTCACATAAACCCAATACAGCTTCCTATGTGGTGTAAGGGCTATATTACTCCTAAGCAAGCATTTTGTCAGAGCACTTTGTTAATGAATCCTGGTGCATTCATATGTGGGTGTACTTTACAATCATCTATACACTGTAATCCATACAATGTAATCTATACAACTGTAAATTCGTTTCACCTCACATAATGACCTTGTGTTATTCTATGTCATTTAAGAGAAGGAAGAAAATTTAAAAACTTGTGTAATCCTTTCTACTGGTTGTATAATCTCAAATGTTGCTCAAGACCAGAAGACACGATGATAGACCATTATTCTTTCTTAGTAAGACACATTCAGCTGAACATACCTAAGTTATTTGTGTGAATGATGTTCCACTTTGAAGAAAAGGCTATACTAATAATAACTTCCCAAAATCCAGACAGTTCTGGAGCCCCAGGACCCCTTTTCCATTGCTTGGGAAAGGACTATTTCTAGGTTTGGTTTGTCTGTACACACTGAAGAAACCTTTGATAATGGGAACATTTCATAGGTGTGTAAAGTAAATAGACACAAGCATATTGAGGGAACTGGGGCTGTTTAGCCTGGAGGAGAGGAGGCTGAGGGGAGACCTTATCGCGCTCTGGTCTCTTCTCCCAAGTAACTAGCGATAGGACGAGAGGAAATGGCCTCAAGTTGCGCCAGGGGAGGTTTAGACTGAACATCAGGAAAAGTTTCTTTACTGAAAGAGTGGTCAGGCCTTGGAACAGGCTGCCCAGGGAAGTGGTAGAGTCACCATCCCTGGAAGTATTTAAAAGACGTGTAGATGAGGCGCTTAGGGACATGGTTTAGTGGGCATGGTGGTGTTGGGTTAACGGTTGGACTTGATGATCTTAGAGGTCTTTTCCAACCTTAATGATTCTATGACTCTATGATTCTATATTACAACAGATAATTCTGAAGAAACGCTGCTAGGCATAGAACAAAAATTGTGTCAAGACTTGCTTGAAGCAAATCCCATATATAACCTAGTTTCACTTAATTTTGCATGCACACAGCTGTCAAATCTCTGGCTGATTTTGTAGGCAAATTTAAAAAATGAACTTCAGGACCAATGCTAATTTTGCAGAAGATAGTGATGCCTATTCCAGAACACTCAGAACTAGAGCTTATTTTAAAAGTGACTTTCTGATATTCTTACAGTGAAAATCAACTATTTTTTTTCCATTGTACTCCAGGATCAAAATACTGCAAATATGCAAGGAATTGTTACTAGATTAACCAATATAACTTTTGAAGGCTAAAGAAATCAGCATTATAGAAATTATTTTCATGGTATCATTATTTCACCTCATAATATTCTCTGGACCTTCGGTTCCAGGTCTACTAGTTCTTAAATGTTTTGCAGCCTGGTGAAGGGAAATGGTTAAGTGCCATCTTTGTGGCCATAAGAACAAAGAAATCTTTGAAAGCTTATGCAGCATTTTGAGAACAAGTTTTCTGTGCGGGCTGCTATTATATCTGCAAGTCCTGCAGCATGAAGTTATTTCACACAAATTTGGGTAGCAAATTCTGATGTGGATTTTCCCTTCCTAGTAAAAACAGTAGGGAAATTTCTATAGGCATTATCGGTGATGAAAGTACTTATTTTCTTCAAGGAACCATTTTATAAGCTAACCTCCTGGCATGGACAATAACACGGTTTTTAGTGATAGAAAAGCATTCATTTCTACCTTTCACTTCTCTGAGGGATTTTCAGTCCTGTCTCTTAATTCTTCTTCACCATTACAGTGTTCTTTAGGAGATTTTCGATTTGGGTCAGCAAGTAGCCAAATCTATTTGTATTTGAATTCCCCTATAAGCAGACATAAGTCATTGCCTGCGCTTTTCTGAAAGTTATCCATTATGAATAGAAGCACAGTGAAAACAGCTGGATTCAGTGACAGTTACAGATCTTTACTTGGCACACAAGTCACGATCAGTCCTGTAGGTGTGTAAATACTGCCAAATGACCAGTGTTCAGAATGCTGACCAGATAACCCTAAATAATGGCCCCTATTATTTAATCTTTATGGGCAAGGAATAGCATGTAGAGTTCTCATCTCCCTCTACTACTGTGAGGCTTTGGGAAAAATTTCTTTAAGAGCAATGCACAATACTTAACATTTTTATGGCTTACTGTGAGATAATACTGCAAAGAAAAAAGTGTCTGCAGAATAATGAGAAAAGCTTAAGCTTGAAAATTATACATATGTTTCACTGCCTTTCTTTCTCAATTGAAAAAGCTGTATAGTGCAGTATTTAATATTCAGGCTAATTTGCCACATCAAATGAGTTTAGAAATTTATATCCAACACATTCTATTTTTCCCTTTTTGCTTAATGCTGCACAAGAAAAAGATACTTGAATTGTTCTGTGTACATGTCTCCACCCACTTCTTCTGCTGGCAGCTTTTTAGGGCACTTAGTGGTTGGGAAATGAAATACTCTTAGAGAGGAGGGAAATAAATTCCCACCTCCCACTCATTGGAAGAGTACACTGAGTACTGAGTGGTTCAGAAAGAGACTCCCAGAGAAATAGAGCAAGGTAAAATATTAGTTGCTAAACAGTCACAAAGTTTACTAGGCTGAAAAGGAACCACTTCAGAAGAGACTTGAGTCTTAATACCTACCCCTCAGACTTGGATCCTCCATGCAGGGCTCTGACCTGTGAGCTCTCTTCAGGAAGTAGGTCCATCTCTCTTCAGGTAAAGATGAGAGACTTCATTCCAGTAGCTCAGAGATTAGAGATACCATGCAGTAGAGCAGAGACCCATTTGCAAATCTCTGCCTGAATGTCAGGGATGAGCACAGCCTAGCTACTGCATAGCTCAGGGAAGGACCAAGAAGAGCAAGAACCTGAGGTTACTGCAGCTCCTAACCCAATGAGCAGAGGATGCACGGGCAGAGGTCTCAGATGAGACTCGCCAGGGTAATTCAGGTACGTTGGTACACCCAAGGCCCTGACATGAAAATTTCTGCAAATGTCATGGTGTTTGAATATGAGATTCATATAACTGAAAATGTCAGGTAGGCTATTAAGACCCTTCGTTAATCTCAAGCTCTTTGGAAATATACTATGTATTATAAGGAAAAATTTAAAAATAATCAGCCTTGTAAAAGGGTCTCTCTTGAATGACCCAATCATTATCCAGAATTAAACCAGCAGGTTTCAACTGCTGAACAGAGAAGAGGGAGAAAAAAGTTTGGCAGTAGAACAGATACTGTCAGATACGGAGTTGTAATGTTTTGGACAGCAGGCATGGGCAGCAAGTTGAATTAGTTCGATTAATAGATCCTTCCTGGAAGAAGTACTATATTGCAAGGACTATGACAGATAAAACATGAGCTTCCCTATTCCAAATTTCTCAGCTGATCTAAGATCCACAACAAAAGCACATGTGTACATGTGCATCACAAGGATCATGATTTACTTGTGGGGATTTGATAAAAATACTTCATCAGGCAGTCAAAATGATGGAAAGATCATTTTGTCAATTATGAAGCTACGTTCTTTAACGTGTATGCAACAGAAGTGTGATCTTTAGGTAAGATACAACACAAAACAACCCTTCTTTTGTATTTTTTAAACTTGTCAGGAAGACTTAGCCACAGAACCGCAAAATATCCTGATGTTACGCCTACCATAGTGTAAGAGAGTCCTTACAAATATTTCCTCAAAATAGGACGCAGGACTTCAATTACAAAAAGCAGAAAGCTAGGCCTACAGTCTTGGAAATCTTTCCATTATTTCCCTCAATTACTAGCCTTGAGACCCAGCTTTTCTTTTTTTTCAAGCCCCTCCTTAATTACACTACTAGTAAAACAAGGAGTCCAGCATAGCATACACCTACTGCAGGAAGGTACACATTTTCATTTTGAATGTCACAAAAGAAAAAAAAAAAACTAGAATTAGGAAAGTCTAGGCAGTATTTCACTACTCTCTCCCACAATGTTTTGCCATCTCTTCTTCTTTCAGTCTATTTACAGATTATCTGCCACTGTTCTAAGTTCTTCAAAAAACCCAAATCCTTTTATTTTGCTGCCTTTCTGGGATTATAGTGAAAATAAATAGTAACAGCAACCCCTATTATGAATGCTTGGTTTTTACTAACTAGTTTACATAGAGATGGCCTAATAGGCAGAAAATATATTTACTGAATACAATGGATGATGGATTCTAAAGTGTTCCGGAGTTTACCAAGTATCAATAATATTTGACTACCTATTCTCTGGAGATTTCTGAATACAGGAAAACAAGTAGACTGTGTTTCTTAAATCATTTGGGAGAAATAAACTGAAATTTATGATTTTACTTAGTCACCAAAAACTAGACTTGTGCCCACAGTAATATTTTAATGTACCCAGCTCAGAAGATGTGGAACCATTATTTTTGTTTAATGGCTGATTCTGTTTCAGACTGAAAAAGTACACATAAGCCTGAAATGTTGTCCTTTCTTTTCCATTGATATATTGAAGATACCGCCTCTCCCTAGAAATTTTGTCAACCCTAAACTCCACTGGATTTAAAGAGCTGGACCTGTTAAATTTAGTGCGAGATTATGCCACTTTTGAAATGGAAAAAGGTCGAAAGAAAGGTTGGAGACAATCATTAGTTTCCTCAAAAGTTTCTCATCTCATTCTGTGTAGGGTGGGAGAAGCTAGCTCTTGCCAGTAGTCTTCCAAAACTCTAAGCACTAAGCACAATTACAGAATTGGACAAAAAGTTAAGGGATTGAATTTCCCACCAGTCTTTCACCTATACTAACCCTACATACGTATAGCATTAAAAAAAAAATTTTTTCTTCTGGATGACATTTGCAAGCTCTCTCTTACATAAACAGGGTTTGTGGGGTTTTTTGCTCTTGTTTGTTTGTTTGTTTTGCAAAATGGCTATACCATTGACTGTTTTTCTTTTACAGAGAGATTCTCCATTCAAATTGTAATAATATTTTCTCCATTTGGACTAGGAAATAAAGTTGAGACTAAAAGATAGCTCTCCAAAACTGTAGTGCCTCAGCTTAGATCTTTTTAAAAATCACTTAAAAGATACTTTTTCATTACTGCAGACAGGCCATCCCAAGACGAGGAGGCCCTTCAGCCCTGTTGTGGGGCTTAAGAATGTTGCTTCATTCCCATTAAGAATTTCTCTTATATCTGCACTGTGCAAGTAAACTCTCAGATTTAAATTCTTGTGGCAAATTGTCTTGTATTTGCACAAACTCATAGCAAAAGACTACTATTACCTAGACTACTTTAGAGAGGCTTATATATACTACAAGCTATATAGTACGATATCTCTCATAGAAATGAATGTTTCACATTTAAATACAAAAAATGGTTATACATGTTATACATTTTCACTAATCTTAGTAATATAAGAGATACTGCTGACACAAAAACAAGTTTACATGAAAAATATTTCTCCATGGTCATAACTGTGTGCTGCAGAACAAAAAATAGAGGCAAGGCTTTTTGATCTTCAAATATCACAAATATTAAATCCTCGGTACTTGGAAATCTGAGTATTCAAAACTATTCCTTATGCATTCTCCAGATTTCTGGAATTTAAACCTTACTCAGCTCCCTCAGTTAGGATTTAGCCTGCATAAGATTTTTCTTCCATAACATAGTTACTTAGTACCTGACCTTTGGATTTGAGAGAAAAATCCAACAACCTGTTTTGAAATGCCTGGCCCAAGTGAAGTTCATGACAGCACTGCCTGCAGTGGATTCATGATTTCGCCTCTAAGGGAGCAAGCATTTTATCTGTTTCAACCTTCTGTACTGCAAGGCACTCTTTCAGAGCATTTACAAAACATCAGAAAATGTGTTTCTGGGTAATAAAAATGAATCATTTTATTGCAACCCTTTTATTTCTTATTTAAAAATGCATGAAATGAAGCAATCTTCTTGCACAAAATTTTTGGGAATAGAAAAATTATATTTCTTCATTATGATGTAATTCATAAATGGTACATTGTGATATTGTAATTTAATCAGAAATAAAAAGAGAAAAAAACCAAACAATAAACTTCTAGTGTCAAAAATGTCATCTTAAGTAAAACAGTTTTTTCCAATGGAAAGCTGTATTTTTACAGACTGATGTAAGTGTGTCTTTCACGCTTGTGTACAAGGCCAAGCACAGTTTAATGCTAATCACGCACTTATCACTGGAAAGCAAATCATAAATACATGAAGACATTCTTTAAAGCATCTTGTGGAGTGGGAGTGAAGAAGTTATGCTTTTAAATCTTTTCAAACAGTAAAATTTTAGTCACTGTATAGAACTAAGGCAAGAAATATTTAGTGTTCACATAACCTAATATTTAGCCTTTTAATGTTAAAGAGGTACCACATTTTTTGAAGACATATGCCTGGAAGAAAATGCTTGACTTCACCATGACTAATTGCTGAAGGTTTGGTTGTTTAACCTTAACACTTTTTTCATGCTCAGTTTGTACATGGATTATGTGATTTGGAAAAGGACCCTGTGGTAAAAGATGCTGTATAAATGTTCTATGTTTATTTTGATTATCACTGTAGCTAATATCCATTACTCAATTATGATAATCAAACACCTCTTCAACCCCAAACAATGCAGTAATGAAATGACAAATGTTTTTTATTTGTAAAATTTTGACTCGGTTGATTAAACAATTAGGAAGCATATGTGCAAATACAAAATACATCTTCCTTTATTTTACAAGACAATGCAAAATTTGAATAAAAGCAAGCTGTACTTCACTAATCATCAGGAGTGACAGCTCCATCACTGGCTCCTGGATAAAAGCCTGATTCCCAAATATGTGTTATTATGGATCTATTTAGGTAGACAAATTAGCTAACAAGGGATTAAATTGTCAATTAAAAAAGAACAATAAATAGAATTTTATCTTTTTGTTATAATTTCATGAAAAAAAAGATTTTTCTATTGTCAATTAATCAATAAAAAATGTGAATATGTAGCACTTCTTGGTCTTTCTGTCACCTTTACAATGGAATAGGGCTCTCATTTACAATCCTGACTATATTAGAAGTTTTGCTTCAATGGAGAATATTAAAAAACTAGTGGCTCTAAGGATGGTAATGTATTTCTGACACATATATGACAAGATGGAAATAATAACTAATATCAGAATAAGATAGAAATGTGAACTGTTTTTCCATAAAATGTGCGAATAAAAAGGAAGAAGACACATGAAGTTCTCCATACTCACTTCATTCAAATAAGCTTGAGGTGACTGGGGGGAAGGTGAGGGAAAGGCACCCCATCTCACCTAACCATAACTGAGGGAGGCAAACACAAATAGAGAGACAGACAGTTACTTCCAGATGTCAATTCAATCAAATTCTAGCTGAACTGCTCTCTAAAAGAGCACAGAGTGGAGTGAAGCATTGAGAAGTTTAGATGAGATATTTAACTTTAAGGCAGGTAAAATTTAGTAATATGAACTTGGTCTTATGCAATGATATTGCTATTTATCTTGAAGCTATTTGCATTGGCTTTCTTTGAATTAATGATGGGACAACGCTAGAGTGTTATAAAGCTAACACTGAACAACACAGAAAATATGATGTATGTGTCCAGTTAGGAATAATATTTGTGCTTAATATATATTTATTTCCTTCCTAGGCCTTGCTTTTCTTTTTGCTGACTTTTCATGCCTTTTCAGCTGATACATTGATATACTGTGATATACTAAGAAAGACCCAAGAAAAGTATATTTTCATTAACAAAGAATTGCTCATGAGAATTTTCATAGGAATTGTGTGTCATAACAAATTAGTAAAATAAACGTTACCATTTTGCTGTCCAGAATCAGGCATAAAAGACACTCAAGTCCCCCAAGAACACTGCCACAGTAGAAAATGATTCTGTAAGTTATTTGACTAAAGCAGCTGCCAGTCTAAGTAGCTCTAAGGGTTCAGGGATTTTTCTTTTTTCCTAGTGAACAGCCATTACTAAGCATTTTTCACAGAAAAACAGGCTACTATTTAAATAAACAAATAACTCCTACTTTAAAGAGCTTGTGGGCATAGCAAATTGTACATCCAGTGAAGTGTTATACTAATGGCACCATGAGGTACACGTACTAAGCAATCTGCCACTTCAGCAATAAGCAAGGGGGCTCTGGTGGTATTCAGGAGACGGAGAAGCCATTTTAAACAAGAATTAAAGGAACTGTACCACTCCCAAAATGCATCATCATATTCTATCCACTTGGTCTGGAACCTCGCTTATTTTGAAAATCTACAACATAAATCTGTACACAAAAATGTAAGTGACACAGCTGCAGGACATAAGCATCAAGCTGTCCAGAAACACACTCACACATTTAAATTTTTTTCCTGACTTAATCTTTTTAAATTGTAGTAAATATTTTTTAGATTCCAGTGAAACTGTGAGTTATTAGCTGTTTTATGAAAGAGGGCTAAGATTCTTTTTTACATCTTTTTTAAGGATGTACTTAACAAGCCAACAACATCACATGAAGCGTATCCAGAGAACATAATTTTGGGCTACAATCACTGTAATGTGTTAAGCTAAAGTAAATAATTTATTTGGCTCCTCAACAAAGAGAATTGGTTTCAGCTGACTTTAAACAGAAATAATGTTAAAATATTCTCATATAAACCTCAGAATATAGTTAATTTTTCAAAAGCAAAACTAACTTTCAAGCTAAGGTTATTTCAGCTCCAAAGTCACATACCAATTTCTGAAAGTTTGGAATTCCAACTCAACTCTTATAAAACATTCAGAAATAAATATAAAAGGAGATTTCTCTGCTTAATAAACAGTGATAGATACCATAAAACTGTCCTGGATAAAATACAAGTACAAGGCTGTGACTTAGAATCATAGTTTTGAGTAAAAGGAGCCACAGAATTATTTCAGTAATTAATTGGGACCTAAAAACCATGGAATTATAAGAGTCAGACAAGGGTATCCCATAGATATGAATTTTCAATAATATAAAGCCACACTTTTCTTTCTTTTCTCCTTACGTTCCACTGTAGTCAAGCCTAATTTGTGCAGCAATTAGCTTTTTGAAGAACTGCAGGGAGAATAAAGAGTTAACAGTTTGGAATGAGGAAAGAGTCTTACTCAATTTTTATTTCTATATTTCCAAGTAGCACACTGGTCGATTGAGAGAGATCTCTAACAAAGAGTGAATTGTATCTTTAAATACTTTGTTTGTGGAGAAACACAACCCAGAACCACTGTTTAAAGAAAGTAGCAGCTCAGTGCATATGTTTAGACAGTCTTGCTGATAGCAAATTAGTGCTGGAATTATATTGCTACTGTGTTCTCAAGTGACTGATTCTACTAAACATTTGTTTGTAGAAATTTAAAATCATCACACTTGAGACCAATGTCTTTGACATGAACATAGTTAATGCCATATGGAGATAATTTATTACGAACTTCGTAATACTTGAACAAGCATCATAACCCAAGAAATCCTGTTAAATAGAGTTGCTGGTTTTTTTCTTCTGGAGTGACAATTTAATTGTGCAGTGTGTTGTCATCAGTCGAGATTAATCACAGTAATTACATGTTTTTCACTAAGAACATTATTAAAAATTATTTGAATATGGACCAGGAGAAATGTGTTTCTAAGTCAAATGATATAAACATTGAAAAATGGTAAACAACTCATCTGAAAGGTAGGTCTTACATGATTTCTGTTTGTTTGGAAAAGGAAACTACCAAAATGAGGATGATACCATAGGCAACTCTGGCAAAAGTTTATCTACACAAAGATAAACGCCTGACAATTTAATATGAAGAATTGTCTTATTTGGGAAATTAGAGGCTGATTAAGCTAAATAAATTGATCTATTAAAAATCAAAGCATTTATGAAAAAAAAGCTACACAAGTGATGAGTGGCTTTTCAGTTTTAAAAAAAGACAGGTTGTATTCCAGATCCACTTTTGGTTTTATCAAAAAACCTAATTAAAACATGAATTTTGGTTTGGATGTGACAGCAACAACATCTTGTGACCTGTGTAAGCAAAAGCCTCTAACATCCAAAGTATTGCAAATCAGCTGCTATACCTATTTTTCCAGTCCCCTACAGAGTTCACATTTTGCAAGATTAGATGCCCTCCTATGATTTTATCCCTAGCCAGGAAATAAGCTTTCAAAGCTAAGGATCATTTCTGGTTCAGCCTATATAGTATCAGGTTTGGATAAGGGAATTAAAATAGGACCACCAGTGTAACAGTTTTTGTATGCTACCAAATAACAAATAGGTTGCAGATTAATGAATGTAAGAACTACAATCATTTCCAGAGCTTTGAAATAAACTAGAGAATACTGGGAACATCTCTCCTCTGCTGGAGGTGGTCTGAAATCTGGAATTCAGAGGAACTCTAAGGCAGAGGTTTTCTTCTGTCATTAAATAATTATTGTAGTATAGGATTCTTCCCTCACCAAGAGGATATAGTTTAGCACTGGAGCCCGTGGTTTTTTTGCACCGTGTTAGCATAGAGAAAGCACTGCTCCCATTCTGGGATTTCTTTTGTCCTTTGGCCAAGGATTGTGTTGTCATCCTGTAAAAACCCAATTTATTTCAAATCTTATGGGACAGATTTTTTTTCTTTTTTCAAATGCGCTTCAGGCCTTGAGTCATTTTGTTGCCCCAGCCTCTGTCATGGCCAAAAGTTCACAGCCTTCAGGCTGTTTCAGTGCCAGAAAAGGGCAGCCTGATTCAGCGAGGGCGTAAGGAGAAGGAAGCACATATTCGTGCCAGGAGTAGAAAAGGCCTGAAAGGAGGGATTAAATCTGTGCCAAAATGTTGACAGTGTCAGTGCACTATGAGGATAGGAGTGGTGGGTGGAGGCTGCCCATGGGCCAGGCAGGGTGGACCTCCACAGTCAGGGCCAGTCCCACGACCTCTGGGGCCTCAGCCAGAGAGGTACTGCCCTGCCTGCCCCCAGCCGGGGACACTGATCCCAAGATTATTTTGTAAAATAGATCTGACAATTTTTTTTTTTTAAAGAAACTGAGACAACTGGAAATGCTTGCAAAGGACCTACTCATGTTCAAAGTCAAAGCATTTGACAGTAAGAGTAGGACTCATCTCAAAATTTCAGTCTCCTAAACATGTTTTGTGTTAAATGCATTCCCTGTGTAGTCCCTGATATGGGACAGGGACCTCGTAAAGATACTTTACTGTTCTGGTTCATTGTCCTATAACTAGGATTTCTCTCTAGGTTGCCAACCTGGAGAGGTTGCTTTTGACTATAGAAGGAACTTAGACAGCCACCTTAGGTAGACTCTGAACTCTCAGGTAGCTAAAGAGGTGTGAGATAGATTCCCTTTCTCAGGATAGAACTGGCCAGAAATTAGTCCATTCTCAGTTTGCAGTGGTTGGACTCTCTCAGTATTGGTGCAGCTCTGCTCTTCTCCAAGCATCTGATCTAAAATATCTAGTTTATCAAAGAGATAAGCTAATTCTCTCTCACCCCAAGTGCTTTTCCTTTTTGATTCACAGTGAAAAAGATATCTTATCTGGAACACATTATTCAATTAAATAACAAAAATCTGACACCTTCTCAAAAAAGGTGTCAGCAACATACAAACAAAAAGCTGTATGGGACCCTAAGTACCTTTCTAACACAGAGAACTATAATCAAGCCCAATTTTCAAAGCGGTTAGGTTCTTTGAAATTATTAGGCATAATTTCACCTCTTTACTGGGGCATAATTTATTCAGGGGATAAACAAAAAACCTCAGAACAGAGAGGTAAAAAGTATAAATCACATTTAAGTGTAGAACTCCTAGAGCTAAGAAATAATTGTAACTCTTCAGTTATCATCTCTGCAATGAAATATCAAGCTTCATAGTTATCTATGCAACAAATAAGCCTTCCCTGTATAAACACAGCCTCTGGATAGTTTACCTGAAATCCTAAACTCAAAGCCATTAGGAGAGTTAAGAAGCATGAACATTTTAAAGATGATAAAACATACAAGCCTCATTCATGCAAGGTGGCAAACTTTGCTTTGCTCTAGAAAACAATCGTGAGATTACCTTTAAGTATGTGTATAGTTCCAGTGAATTGAATGGTATTCCTCAGGTTCCTGATGAAATTATGAATGTGGAAAGTTAAAGACATGCTTAAGTGCTCAGAGATGCCACAGTGCTCAGTATATTCCAGAAATGGAATCTGAGATGCAGTGAAGAGTATTTTTGGCTTGAAATTTTACAAAGGAGAAGCTAACTGTAGCTAAACTGATTAGATCATATGTTCAGACAAACAAAAACCCATCGTCAGTCTAAAAAAGACAAGTTTAAATAACTTCCTGACCTCTTCCTCTGTCTCCGACTACTTTACTTATTCACTACATGCTTTAGAACATCTGTCCCACCATGAGACGTCTGAAGCATCCCACAAGATGCATTCATGTGTTGTTTTCTGTAAAGAAAAAACAAATATGTGTTTAGAGTTTAAATTCTTTGGAGATGGGATAGTGTCTTTGAATGTGATTATAGACACCGATGCTGGCTTTACCTTCAGTACAAATTGGAAATATTAGTATAAGTAGCCCTATCTCACTTCTTTGTCCAAAATTATGAAGCTGATGTTTATTGTTAAATCAAATAATTTATCAGCCAATAGGTGGCACTGAAAGTATTTAACATTTATCTACATCTTCTATTTTCTTTTAGGAGAATTCACATTTCCCTTAAGTAAATGATGTATTATGCTCACAAATTAAAAGCCAAGACACATATTAAATTCTGTCATCAAAAATATTAAGTACTTTTAAATAGTTGGAGAACTGTTGAGAATTTAAACAATTCCCTGAAAATATCAACAAAGTGTATCATACTAGTTGTATCTTTGTCAAAACCAATTCTAAGGCAGAAGATCCTTTTGAGATCCTGGGACCAATGACATTCCAGGGAGTATCTTACTATAAAGTTTAAGCTGTAAATATCCGGGGAAGCTGTAGCATTCCAGGAATTGGCTTATACTGTAGCTTTTGCATGCTGTATGTCAATTTGTAAATTTTTTTTCCAGTTGCTTTCATTTTTGCAATTCTGTGAGGAGACAAAGAAGATTTTGTAGAAAATGTAATTTTTCATCACCTGAATTTTATTAGGGCAAACTTTACAAGCAACCTCTTCATTCTCTGTGGTAAACAAGCTCATAAACTGTTCTATGAATAGAGTTAATGAGACATTTCAGATCAGATTTCCAAAGAAACGTACCTTAACATATTCATAAAGAAGCAAACTTTCCATGTTAAGTTTTTGCTAACTTTAAATGTTCTTTGGGCAAATGTGATTCAGAAGATATTAAGTATCAGTGTTTTGGTTTATACCGAGTGTAACGCAGTCGTTCTCTGCGCATCGTGTTTCATACCTGCACGTACTCTTCTTCCAAGCTTTTTATTGAAATATATGCCAAGATGGTGAAGTAAGAGTGACTTGTTCTGAAAAAAAAATAACGTTGTGATACAACATGGAACCTACCTATTCCATTTTCAGACTTCTTCTCTACCACCTTTATATAAAATCTGTCTTAAGAACAAATGTAGGCCATATAGTTTTCAGTCGTATCAAATAAAAATGTGGGAGGGTTCACTGTACTGACATCAGCTAAAATGTTACAGAGGACAAGAAGCGAATAGCATTGAAATAGATCTCCAGAAAAGGATGGTACGTAGGGACAAACAGTAATTTCTGTGGTGCTGTTTAGTGCTACCTTGCTTGGCACTTCAGTGTGTTATGAATAATATTAACATTTGCATCAAAGGGGAGAAACCCATCACATCATGTGTCAAAACAGTAACTATTTTGCTTACAGTAAGAGCTCTATTTGTAAGATTTTCATTTACTCAGTTGTACCAATGCACCTTAATTACAAGCAGCTATGAGCTTTTCACACATTCCTGCCTTCATCATTCCCTGCTAGCAGGAAAATTAAAGTGCCTTCAGATTGCAGAACAGTGGAACATAATAATTTAATGTTACAGCACTAGGCCTAGGCAAGGTATAAGACTTTCCAGCTTCATCTGAATTGGTTCTGGAGACTTACGACACCGCAGTTGGTCATGAGAATGAATGTATCATAGAAAGTATTTCAAGTTAAAACTCAAACCACTAATTTAAAGTTAGGCATTGTTTTTTCTGTTCAGGAAGCAAAGTGAGGAACTAAATCCAAAGCAAGACTAAGCAAGGATGTATCCTCCATTAACAATACAACTGAAAATGTCATCCTTCTCAGGTTACTTGGATTACGAATGGATACGAAAAAAATAAAGACCAGTATTCTGGTTATGAATGTTTGACCAGGTTACTCCTATTACACAACTTCTATAACCTAATATTAAACAGGGTACATTTAAGATATAAGCAAAAAGAGAAGTATGAATGAATGAATTCATAAATATTCTGGGAAAGAAAAGTACGGAATTTTACTGACATCAATGTTTATGAATATCTGCATAACCACAGCCTGGTCACAAAAGATAAAATTAAGTTTAAAAATCGCATATCTTGAAAATACCGTACCTTCTTTATTAACAGTTTGCCACTAAATATATTATTGATTCTTTCCAGATACATACTCAAAAACTCTACAAACTAAATTAAACATTTTGAGCAGCCTTCAGATAAATGAACTTCTATTGATTATTTTATTATTTACAATAAGTTTGTGGATCAGATATTATGAGAACCTTATGTATTTCCAGTTACTTTAGCATCTGAGTATTTGCAAATAGATATTTGGGTAGAATTTGAATAGATCATTAAAACATGAGAAAAAACTAATGCCACAATGTACCTCCCAAGGTTATGAAATAAGTGGGATATGGTATTTCAAGGGAGTGTGTTCACAAGAATATCCAAAGTCCTGAGCCCTCCATGAAAACCCACGAATCATGCTCTGTAAACTACACAAAATAATTTCCATGAGAGAGATGCAATAAGCCAGAGACCACCACACTAACAAGAGGATCAACTATCAGCTGTGGCTGATACAGCCACTGACAGTCATGAACACAAATAAACCCAAACGTTTCAATAAAAAAGAAGGGAATGAGTTGCTTTTCTTCATATTGTTAAAGCATATAGTGATATGCAAGACAACAGGACCAGTGTTTTATTCAAAAGCCTAAATTTACCATACAACCTCATGATTTAGACCTAGTCACTGGAGCTATTTCAACTATTTTCAACAAAATGAAATCCAATTAATATATGCTGCTTTTGCAATTCTCCCTATCCATCAATATTTCTTAAAGAATTTACTAATTTTGCTCGTTTTCCTATGACATGAATGCATTTGCACAAATGGCACTCTATGGAGCTTCTACTAAAGTACTGTAATGTGCTGGTTTTCCATAAGTAAATCTCCGTGGCAACTAACAGCAGTGTAATGCAGCTCAGGGTATTCCCTCTTAACATCACAGACTATCAAACATGCAACAGCCTCCTAAACTGCCTTCGGTCCTCTTGGTGAACATCATGATAAGACCTCATAAAGTGTGGGAAATTCTTAAGAAATTGATGTGCAAACTTGCCCAGTTCCATACAGGCAATACTTACTGAACTCAATGCACTGTTTACTCTTCTCAGACATCCTCCTTCCTAGACATCTATAAGCACCTGAGCAACAGAGGAGCAGTATTCTGAATGTACACTGAGGTTTGCTTGGAATGGTGGTCAGACACTGGGTGTATTTATACAGCTGACCGAACCTCAAGATATATTCATCTCAGGCTATATAATTCACCCGATGGGCCTTGGGGATCCTTTCAACAGTAATTCTTTCTTCACATGGATTCTGCCATTGAATCCCAGTATGTCTGAGGCAGGTTGTAAACAGTGATTTTGTGAAGATGATAATCCATTATTGAACTTCCTATTTTATGTTGTTTAAATGCTAGATTAAACTTTTTATGTCTCTATAATTGTTTCTTTCTTCATAAAGAGGTTCTAAGCCCAGAGCTGATATCCTACGGTTAACTCTAGCATGGGATCCTAGCCCAAATAGATTGTCCTCTAAAAATCATCTCCTGTTGAACATGTTATTTCTGGTCTACTCCATCTTAATGCTAGTATAAAGCAGCAGGATGTGAAACTACAAACCAGGGATCGGAACTCAGGATCTGTAATGCTTGTCTTCTCATACCTCCAAAAAGCACCACAGGAAAACTCAAGGTTGGACAGCAACCTGGTTATATTTAGTTTGGATCAATACAATAGGAATCAACTTGTCATATATAAGTAGAAAGGTTATGGTACTCTCTTCCACTTACAAGTAAGCTTTTTGTACAAAGCTCCATCAGGATAAAAGGACTCTCAGCATATACTTTCTTTACATTTGCTACACTGATGGGATAACATGGAGAAACGACAACAGTAAACGAAGAATCAAGTCCTGGATTTAAATTAGTTGAAGGGTATTTTGTTTGTTTGTTTTAATTTTTTTTTAATTTCTTTTTCTCCTCTCCCTCCTCCCTCTCCCCCCTCCTCCCCCCCGTAAGTAATCTAACCAACTCTAATTGGGATTGGATGCTAGTTTAGAAAGTCTGAAGTCATCACCAGTTCTTGGATATTTGTACCACAAGTAAAACTCTTCTAGCTAATGAAGGAAATCAGATCTTGCTATGATGAGGAAACCAACAAGATGCTGTCTAACAGGGAGACTTGTTAAAACTCTCATTGAAACATTGCCTGCTGCTAAGTGAACAGGCTTGCCAGGCATGAATTAGAGACAGTAGTGATGGTAACTTGCCAGGGCTCTTTATGATGGGATGATCATGCTAATACAAAGAACTATTAAGGAGAACTATTGAGTATCTCCAAGTAACTGCCAAAGATGAGATTTCACATTATGCTTTGGTGCATCCACTTTCTAATTAATGATGGGAAAAATTCAAAGCAATTTGGGAATCAGCTGAAATGCAGGTAAATAACAAGCAACAAATCAGTTGTTCACACAAAGGGAGACAAGGTCAGCAGGTAGCAAGGCCAGTGCACCCTAAGCTAAAAGTCTTTGTTTTTACACAGAGGGTCAACAATCATTAGGGAAATAAGGGTCCTGACTAAGACTGCAGTATTCCACTGAGCCCAACACATCTGCCTTGGCTCTGTTCCAGTAGCTGCCAGCCACACTGAGAAGGACCCAGTCTGTGGCAGATGCCAGTTGCTTCCATCCTTATCTTCCTGTCTCTTCTTCCCCTCACTGTTTTCACCTTCTCTTCACTAGTCTTCTCTTAACATTTTTCTGCAATGACACTGCTTAACACTGCAGAGCAGAAGCTGTGCCATTTAAATCAGAAAGTGATTACTGCAACTGTTGGGTAGTTGAAAGGTTTGGAGGGAGAAAGAGTCAGAACAACCAACTGTGAACAGGACCAAGTAAATGGAAAAAAGGAGATCCCACATGGTATCCAGAGCTAAATGGGAACACAAGCAAAAGAAGGTGAAAGAAGAGAAAATTATTATTCTCCTGTTTTTGCCAAAAAAACCTGAAAAAATGAAAAAAAAAAGTATTGTATAAAACGTAAATGATTATAAAATGTTTCACTTAAGTATGTTTTCCTTTTTATTATAAATCTCCAGACTGTTTCTCAGTTTCACAATGGTAATAGAATGCAACAGTTGCAAAATTAAGCCCTGACAAGTTGGGAAATGCCTGTCAGTCTCCTACGGGAAGCACATTATGATAGAGACTCTTCCATGCAATGACCCCACTTAAGACAAGACTCCTCTGAGGGTGCAGTGCTCCATTCTTCAGTGTATTGTTTTCTACTCTTTGTTCAAAGCAGACAAACAACTGGGCAGCCAGATAATGAGTGAGTCAAGATTTGATCTCAAGTTCATTCTCAACCGTTCTGTCTGTGAAACTTCCAGGAAGTGATAAGGGTGCTTTGAAGAAGATCTCATAAATCTCTTGGACTTCAGTGCAAGCTCAGACTTGTTCTTGACTGAGAGTCTGATACTCCCAGTGATCACAACTAAAAAACAAGGTTTCATTGAGTTGCCTAAAATCACACTGTAGTTCTAAGGCCAGCAACATTAAATATTTTTCCTGTCCCGTCTTGTCACTACATATCTTCTAAGTTCAGTAATAAATAAGGCAAGAACAGCCTCCTGTATGTTATAGTTCTGAATCACCCTGACGATTCACATGGCTTACCAGGAGAACTGAATGAAAGAAACATCCCACCAAAACAAAACACTGTAAGCACACAAAACAAAATTGCATATATACACGTTTGGTTAAGGCTGCAAAGAAAACATAAATCCTATTATCTCCTAACTTTCCAGCACTTGACTTTGCTGTCTTAGTGAGGAACGTGTTTTCTGCTTTAAAAACAAAACAAAAATCAAGGAACCATTAGACATACTCCTGACTTTCAAGAGCATCAAAGAAAAGACTGGAAACTCATCCATGGCACAGCCTGCTGCTCTTGGATGTAATAGCACAGATTATATAAAGTATCACTGATTTTTCATCCAGCATGTTGATCTACCCTACAGATTCAAGTTATGCCAGTAGATTTCACAGATACTTGCGGGCAAATGGCACACTCTTAATACAGAGGCCTCCTCCGGTGCCAAATGTCAAGTCTCCTGTTCCATATTGAGTTACTAGAGCTTCACAGTAACACCACTGCAATGCTTTTACTTGTTTTTAACTTGAAAGAACAACGTCATTTTCTTCAGTCTTATTCTAGGAAATGGCCATACACCGTTTACTCATGGTTTCCAGAGAAATTCAGGCTAAGACAAATCTCTCAGATGGAACATTTCATCCCAAATGCTTAGAACCTGGCAAACTTGTGAGAAATTGAAGGCAAGCTTTTGAAATGCTTGTGAAACTTAACTTCATAAAATGTTTCCAGACTATCTTGTGTCCTAATAAAAACTTATAGGCAGAAAAGTAATTTAGAACCAGAATTTTTATTTGATCCATGTATCAGCAGCTTTTTTTCAATGGGGGAACATGTTCTTCATGCACATTTGTAGCAGAATCCAGAATTTCCACACTACTGTTTGTCAATAGAAACAAGTAATCCTCCTTATGGCCAGTCCAAAAAGAAACTGGCACAGCGTAACCTCCATCATAAATAATTAATGGACCAATTTCAAAGTGTAATATTACATCAATATTCACACTTTTTGAATATTGATGTAAATTGGTTTAAATTGACCAGATGCTCTGAAGATGGCATAGACAGGTGCAAACTATTTCTCTCCTGTCAGCAAATCCCATTAGTCTTTAGAAGAGATGCACTATAAAGGAAAGCAGCTGCTTGTTCCCCTTAGGGCCTGCAGAGAAAGGCACCTCTAATGTCCCCTGGGAACTTCACAGAGGTGCTGAAAATGCAAAATAAGCTTGGGATCAGATCTTTAATCAACACTTTACCTTAACTGACTAAACTTTTTACTAGCCATTCCTCAGTACAATGATCTTGTCACAGGATTATCTGTGCTCTGTCCCCTTTCCGAGGCCTGTGATTATGTCTACAAAAGTAAATAAAAGAGGCTGAAGCGATTTTCTAACCCTGAGGCCAGTTGATGCCCTAGTTCATATTAATTCTAAAAGGAGAGAGAAGCAAAACTGTCAATTTTCTGAAATATTTCTATTTAATTTGAAATCTTGACAGTTAGTCATTGTGCTAACAATTAAATTATACACATATTCACACACTAGTGCTTGATTCCACAAGGTAATTCTGTTTTATTTACCGGTATGAGCAAAGCCTCTAAGCACAATGAAGACTTCCTCTTGAAGTCTGACTACTTATTTTTTCTGGTTTGCATCTGCATATCCATCCCAAGGGCTCTTCACCCTTACTATGTGAATCAATGACCAGCTTTCCAAAACAGGCTTCTCATCGTTCCTTGATTTTACAGGATCACAGATGACCCTGCTTAGAAAGCAGTCTTCTTTCTAGATGTACTTAAGTCTTGATTATAAACCCAGCATAAAAACATAATTAAATTGTGGTATGAGTAGAGCTGCAATGTAGTTATGCTTTTATGCTAATTTTACAATATTCTTATGCTACAGTAGGGATCGCACTCTATATAGTGTATGTGGATAGCTGCCTTTAAAACACTTATATGTAAGATAATATGTAGGGCAAAGGAAAGAATAATAGTGTGGGGATTGCTGGAGCAAGAAAACAAGATCAGGATCAAACACAGCAACTAAACAAAGTAAGAAAGGTAAGGGGAAGGAGTGAGGTTGCGTTAATAGGAAGGAAATATCGTATGCAGTACTGGAGCTCTGGTGCTAAGAGGGAAAATTAAAGCTCTTCCTCCTCCCCGCCCCATCTTTGACAAATTATCAATCTTGTAACCTTGTAATTTTTTAGTCTTTTTCACCTTTCCCTCTACCTTAACATGCATGTAACAATTGTTTTACACTTAAGAGATTATATGGATATCATTAACATAAATTGCCCCTTTCTGACTCTGTGACTGAATATGCATTTTCAGTATTAGTTTCTAGGTCAGTTTTAATCCTGTTTTGTATGCAGGGTTTGTTAGATACGTTCTTTTGATTCCTTTTTGAAAATCCATGAATACATCATACAGTAAATGATCAATTAATCTTTTCTTCTTTTTACCCCCAGCCGTGCCTGTTAGTGACAAAATTATTTCTTTACTTTCCCTCTGAAAATAAGGTTGTCCTTAATCATTAAATGAATGCGTACTACTTCCTTTCGCTAATAGAAGACGGCTGTATATTGTCTGAAGGCATGCGTGCAACATATACACATGGAAATCAGCTTCCAACAATGATCGTACCATTTGCATCAGATTGCTAAGGCTTTTGAAGCTTTCCAATTTACATAACTTAGTGGAAATAGGGCATAAATCAGTTCTTCCAGTTTGTGTTGCTGTTACTGTGTGTTATGGGAACAGCAGCTTCACTTCTGTATTCCATACCAAAAAACAGCTCAATAAATGAAAGAGAATATATGGCTGTATTTGCAAACAATTACAAATACACAGGGTAGATTCACCCTCCCACCTTGCTGAGTGTGACTCTTCTGTACTACTGTCTGATTGCCACAGTAGCCATTCAGCTTCATAAACACTCTATTTACACGCAGCTTTGGCGAAGACATGGGCCAGGCTTACAGGAGTTTTACAGAGAAACAGAAATTGCCAGAACTGGCAGTGTAAATAGAATAGCAGAAGGAGGTAATGCTATGAGAATAAATATTGGAAAAGCAGCTAGGAAACTGGATGGGGGCAACTAATTTTAAATCTTTTCTCCTCTGCAAATATAAAAGCTTGGACTCTCCTGCCTCTGATGTATGTAGCTTAAACCTTCCCAATCACTTAATACAGCTGCCACTGAAAAGGCACTGTAAAAAACCAGTTGATTCAGAGAGCAAATGTGTGAAATTAAAGTAAATAGTTTGGGATTTACATTTTTTGGCAGGTCAGATGCCAATGCAAGAATGCTAGTAACTGGCTTTCCCCCAGTGATCTACTGAAGTCTGAAGTTCCCATCATTAAAAGCTAACATCACTGGGATCCTCTGAGACCCTTCGCTGAGGCGCTATTATCACATCCTTTCCTAGGCTGTGTGATCTGCTGGACTGGGGTGATACATCCACATGGAGTTAACAGGGAGGGAGGCAGGGTGAATAACATGCTGTACAACATGCTACCTGCCACACTAATGATGCTGCAATATCCCAGTGTGATGAAAGCGCATTTGAGTTTCATATCCAACAGATTGCAAAGAACTGGTGTAGCTATCACTGCATTGAGACTCATTCAACTTTCCTGTCCCAAAAATCAGGTACTCCTTTGCAGCCATATTAATGATAGCATGGATGTGGAGTAGGGCTTAAACTCACAGTGGGAAGAAACCTTTGGGTATCACTGGGATTTCTAAGTGTAATGGCTTAATGGCTCTCCTATCATTCTTGTAAATAAAACTGATTGTAAATAAAATAAAATGTAAAGTAAGCAAAACAAAGACATTCAACAATAGCTTTTTTTCCCCCCCTCCCAAATTTATAAGGCTTCTGCTCCCCCAGAACCCAATGTAATCATTCATAAGCAGTCATTAGCAAAGGAGCATCTTATTGTCTGGAAGTGTTTCACTGAGGTCTGCTGACACCACTCCCTCATAACACATATAAGGTAGGTTTTATACTGGGTGAGATCTCCTTTGCTGTTGTCTTCCACCCGAGACCATTCCATACAGAGATGGAATCCCACACCAGAGAGTGAAATTCAGATATAAATACTGTAGGCTCAAAGCAACTCTAATTATAAAGAGAAAAAATGTGGAAAGAGAAGTTATCTTTCAACAGCTGTTGCTATTTCAGTGTGAAAACTTGGAAAGAAAATTTTTAAAAAAGCTTAATTTTTGAAATGGTGAAAGAAGACTATATCAAACCAAAAGGGGGAAAAAAATCTCTGGTTTTAAGTAAAACTCTTCTTCACTAGATGATAACTGGAAATTGCACACTGCTCTTCTAGTGTTTAAGGACAAACTGATCACAGATTTGTAAGAAACTAATCCAGTCATATGATCAGACATACAGTACAGTCATATGGTTGGAAAGATTAATTGATATAATTAGCAAATGAGATAAATCAGATACCTAAAATAGAAGAAATGGAAAAAAAAAAAAAAAAAGAAAAAGTCTTCTTTGAAAACTCATCATCTAGAAACAATACGCTAATAGCCTCCTACCCAAAATAAACAGGCAAAACAATGATCAGGTAACAAAGATCACAAGAATCAGGAGTAAGAAGTGTGAAGAAAGAAAATTTTGCAACCAGAAAGAAGTGTCTTCAGCTATTAACTCATCCAGCCCCTCAGACAATCCATAGTTACCCAGTGTAATAGCTTTTGTACAAAACTATACTGCACACATTCTTAAACAAACAGAGGCTCCTATATCAGTATGCCATAAGTGCTCAGTTACAGAAACAGCATGAATGGGAGCACTTCAGCAGTGACACTCAGGGGCTGCATTCATATGCCAAGAAAAGCTACAGCTGAAGGCAAATTACAATTTGAAGGCATGCCCACCTGCTCCCTCTGCTCCAGCTCCATGATCCAAGCTGTGAGGGAGGAATAAAATTAAATAAAAGGCCCACAAGCCAAAGGTCCAAATGCTTCATTACTTTTTCAGGTAAACCCAAAAGTCACATACTAATCTCAAACATTTTCTGCGAGAGAAAGGATCTTGAACTGGCTAGGGAATTAAGAAGTACAATGATAGGGGTTTTTTTGAAGCCTGCATTTATTATCCATAAAAAGGAGTGTATAATCAAGGTCAGGACCCAAGTAAAGGGCTGGAAGAGTCAGTGTGCTGCAGGAAGTAGTACAACATTAGACAGAAACCTGCCATGAAGGCAAACACTTACCAGAGATATCTAGCACACACAGGAACTGCAGAAGCAGCCAGCTCTTCCAAGGGGTGGAATTTTCTTTTCCCCACCTACAGTGCCTTCTGTAAATAACTTCCTCGTGACGTTAAAGCTGCTGTGGAACTACACACTGTGAAGCTCTGTGGGGAGAAAGGATAACTGAAGATGATTCTGTACTCTTTTGGTATCGTTGCTCTGTTTTAACACTGGCATTTGATATAGATTTTTTTTAGCTTTCAGACTGGCCAAACTGCACATATGACAACCAAACTGGTGACAGGGCACAGCAAGGGATGTCTGGTCCCTCAGGGCTAGGGAGCCAGGAGTGACATCAGCCCCAGTGGTTGCTGTCCCACTGGGGCTGACCACATTGGGCAGGGTTGCTAATAGGATCTGCAGACAGCCCTGGACAGTGCGAGTGATGAACCAAGACTGGGATCTATCCAGGGGATAAGCCAGGAAACAAGGGCAGAAGCAGGTCTTAACATAGGTACAGCTACATCATTGCTTAAACCAGGACTGCTAGACATGGCCTGAGCTTAAATGAAGATCCCAGAGCAATGGGCCAGGTGTGGGTGGAGGGCCCCAGGTGAGGCTGGTCAAGGCAGCTAAAGCCTGTGAGTGCCCTCAGGGGGTCTCACAACAAGCTTAATAAAAACTTGCCAGAGAGACAAAGATTGTTTGAGTTTCTCACAGCTCCAGACCAGCCAGCACAGGCATCAGATCTGCATGGCAGCTCACTGTGCTCAGTCCCCTCATATCTTCCGAGTGCTTCTAGACAGTACGTTCTTTCATAGCTTCTGCAGTAAGTCAAGGGCTAGGCAACAGGCTCATATAACCCGGATGTAAACCAAAACTATGGAGTTACTGTATAAAAAGTCAGACTTTTCACTTAACTGTTTTCACAGTCAGAAAAGTATGAGTGGGACTGCACAGATGCTAGAACTGGAAAAAAGAAAAGGGAATCTGTCTCTTCTTGGCTGTCTGGTACACCTTGCTTCTCCAGGCTGCAAGAAACGGAGGAGGAAGCCTAAGCATTGACCTAAAGAGGAGACAAGATGCAAATCTAAGACTTAGTGAGGAAAAAATGGGAACAAATGAATGGATGGTGGAGCAGATTATGGTACAGATCTTGTAGAGAAGAAAACAGGACTGAAGAATATCCCAGGTGGGAAAGAAGAAAACAAGGAGAAAAGGACGGGCAATTAGCAGGGCTTCAGAGAATGGAGCTGCTGAGCTGAGAAAAGTATATTTGATAACCCAACAGGAGAAAGAATACAGGTGCAATCAATTAGGTTCACTAGAACTAGACTAAAAATCAAGGATCAGGCTAAGCAGACAGAAACTGGGCAGCCTCCAGGGCAAAGTAATGTTTTTGGGTGGCTGTTAATGTCTGAGAACTAAACACTGATGCTGAAGGGCTGGTGTGCCCCATTGCTCACTCCAAGTTCCCACTCCAGTTTCCCCCAGTACAGATCCAAGACAAGACCTGGGCGCACACCAGACACACCTTTGACTCCCTGGCAGGAAAGCCAGTCGCTTCATCAGGGCAGGAGCTGCAGTGGGCACAACAGCTTTGGCCTTCGCAATCCAGGAACCAGCCCTGCACTTACAGCTATCCTGCAGGTAATTTCTGTCCCCGGACTCATTTCTAGGGCAAACCTTTGTCATTTGTCAAGCAAGCTACAAATATTTTTCTAAGATCTGAAAAAGAGGAGGTAAAGTCTGCACCTGTCCTTGTATCCAAATTGGCTCTCTTTGTGTACAGACGTCAAACCAGTTTTACAAGAATGTTCCAGAGGTGTTGCCTTGCAACACAAAGTTACACATTACTTGTCCTTCAACAACCCTTTCTAAAGAGACAATACACGCTACTACATATTTGCTCTGTGTTTCTTTGCTCAGCACTTCCTCTGATCTTTACACTCTACAGTTTGTTCTTTTTCAGAAGACAGGCACACAGAGTCCACCTCTTTCCTGTCTCCTCTTGATGAAGGCTCTGAAAATATGTATTATATTCTTTATACAGTTGCTTTTGTTTAGCTACCACCTCCCCAGAATAAGCCAGAATTCCTCAAAGACCACTATTTTCCTTGCCTATATTCTTACATTTTATTTGAATTTGAATAATAGACACACAAACCCAGTTCTATGGTGTTAACAGATTTGACCCGCTGTGCCTATCTGTCTGTCCGTCTTTATCCCCACTCCATGTATGCATATGCATATATATGTACATTTATACATGTACCCCCCCAATCTCTTATAGTATTTACGTCAGCATACAATACCATTATTTTTGGGTAAATCGTTTAGTAGTCTGATTTCTGATTTCAGTTGAACAACACTGGAGCAGGTGAAGGGATCAAGTTCAAGGATATTACTCTGTAACTTAACCACAAACTTACTGACTTAATTTTATGTTTGATATTTGTGTTTCTGGTACTACCACATCTCGAAAATAGCAACCAACCATCTGAAATCAACACAGAACAAAGCTTGTTGTTCTTAAATACAGTATCATCTGTGTCACAAAGATCTGCTTCGAAGTTGTAATAAGGGTAAGATATTAATAGCCATCACTATCTTTGGCAGTTTGATTTTATGTTGTGGCTTCTGCAGTGTCAGACCATATCCTCTGAGAGAGGACTGTCACACCTTGTGAAGCAGTTTTTCTGAGCAGGCTCACCTAGTTCTAGTATCAGACTCTTATGTCTTCCTACTTCATTTCTATCCCATGATGAAAACAAGTTTTCTGTTACCACAGAGTCTTTTCCTCTTTCATCTCTGTTTGTAAATCATACAATTGAAAGTGAAAAAGAAAAGTTTCTGAAATCCAGAAGCCTTTTCCAACTTTTTTTTCTGTAGTCGTCTTTCAAAACTCATGACCTTTTTCTACCAAAACTGGTTTCCCTCAGGAAAAAGAAACCAGCACATTTCCTTCCTTGCATACAGTACAGCTAGAGATCCTTTTTCTGCTTCTGCACACCAACACTCAGCTTCAATCCAAGCTTTGGAAACATATGCTACCAGTCTCGAGCGATCACCCTGCCTTTGTACAAGTGTGGCCCCAAGGCCCTGCTTACAAGCATCAGGTGAAAACTTTGTCTGGCACTTATTATACTCGAATGTCAGGACAGTTGATTCTGCTTGAATGGTGTAAGAATTTCAAACTCCATGATTGATCGGTATCTCTTACCTGTTCTGTGCTTTTACTAATTAAGAAAGGCCTTTAAGTAAACAACTGGACTAGGTAAAACCTTTCCCAAAAGAATACTCTTCCCACGAATTTTTGTACACCGTTTTCTTTCTGTAGGTCAAGGAATCACCTCTATCCTATTGAGACTTATCTATATCCCATAACAAGACACTTCTCCTAATTCTATGGTTTCTTTATCTTACATTTGTTGTGTTTTAAATCTGCAATATGAGACATTTTCAGATCTTATCTGAATGTCTGGTTATATTCCTGCATCTATCTAAGTTTACACAGACAAACAGATCTGACATCAATTTTTGAGTGACCAGCTTTACGATCTTAAAGAGTTTCTCTTAAGTAACTGTCCATGGGAAATAAATGAGTAAAGGCAACACTGGCTGAAATCTCTCAAGGAAGTTGGAAAAAGAGAATTCAAATAATAAAAGATAAAATTAATAAAATGCTTGTGGATTTTCTTTAATAGCGAATAGCGAAGGTTTAAAATATCTGTTACTTCTTTGATTTAGTCAAAATAGAAGTTATCTTGAAGAGCACTGCAGAGAAAAGAAACCTCTTTAGTATACTGTCCTTAGTGGACAGAGATATTGAATCTAAAAGCTTTACATGTTAATAGATCATTCTCTCATTTTGGCTAAAACCAATTTGTCTTTTTTTTTTTTTTTTTTTTTCATGATGAAGTCTTGGTTTTTGCTCCCCTATCACTTCTGTTTCTGACATCTTCTCTTGTATCTCCACTTCTGGAGTGTTACATTTGCTTCAGCAGACCTCTGAAGATGAATCTATATTATAGCCATGATCATCCATGTCAAGAAGGATTAGATACTGCTAATGAGTTATCAATACCACCCCTCACCAGGCTAGAATAGCTGGAATTAGCTAAGAAATTTGCCTAGATTAGTATACATGCACAAAAAACTATCTATTTAAGGAATTAGAATCAGGAACACATTTTTTTTTCTTTCAGCTGTGTGAAAAACAGTGTGGGAGAAGAGTCAGTAAGGCCCATGTTTCTCTCTTCCTCTCACTGCTGTTTGCCCAAAGGAGAAATAGGTACAGTCATATGCGAGAATTTAAAGTGCAATGCAAAATTCACAGATCAGAAGAGAAGAGTGGGTGAGGGTGGAGGGTCCTGAGAGATATTAATATTAAAAACTTGGGTATTCCTTTGAAGTGGAGTCTGGCCAATTCATATTCATTATAGTTAATCTCTTGAAAATGAGTGATTACTGACAAGATGATATTTCCAAAATGTTTTTCCCTTTTATAGATCTGTCTCCACAGCAGGCTGAGTTTGTCAATATGCAGAGGTTGACTGAGCTACAGTCTGTGTATGCAAGCTCGGTTTCACAATGGTGTACCATATCTTGATTAAGAGTTTGCAGTAATGTAGATAAGCACTACACATAGATCCCTAACACCGTCAAATCCTTCATTTCCTGAAGGGCTTTTCTGTATAAAGCCTTCATTGTTCAAAACAGAAAAATGAGATTCGCCGGGTAGGCTGGGCTATGGATCTCTTTCTGTCCACCTCTTTAATGCACTGCTGGTTACATTTTATTTTGATTACTTGATTCAGATCACACATATTGCACAACCAGACCAAATGGATCACCTGAGCTTTGATTACCTCTAGAAATAACTCCCACAGTACATAAGAAAAAGCTAATTCAAAGGAGCAACTTGCACATTCTCTCAACATTCCAGCAATAAGTCTCAGTTAGGTGAGACTAACTCTCTTTAAAGTACTCTTGATTATTTACAAATCCCTGTACCACCATGACCCATTTTATTTTAGCAGCTGTTATTGTCCTAGCACCCTATTGTCCGTGATGATACACCCAATTCTCAAGACTGCTAGTCAGTGGGTAATTGTGAAAAGTAATCTGAGCTCAGTGGGTGCCTGGATTTTAGTTTCTGCTTCTTCTTCCATGATTTAGGATCTTTAGGATTATTTCTTTCTTTGACAGGAATCATAAATAGTACTTGTCATCATTAAAAGATTTTTTAATTCCAACCAATAAATTTTTCATTCTGCTAAGTTTTCTTTAAAAAATATAATAAAACGTGCTATTTCAGAGTTTAAGAATAGTCACTAGTTTTGCTATTAAGTTCTTATTCCTTAGGTGCTATTATAATACATACAAAATGTAAACAAAGATCTGAATAAGTGCATATATTTAAGCTGCTGGTTACATAATTTAGAACCTAAGACAGAAATACTCCGTAAAATGTATGAATTCAAAATCACTTCCTTCTGCTCATACTTGCTAATGGTTCAAAAAATTAATAATGCCATTATTTATTAATGGCTTTACAATAAGTCATATCTGCTGTATACTTTAATGAAGCTTAAACACTGGTTGAAATTTCTAAATGGAACAATAACCAAATATAATATAAGCAATATAAACTCAAAGACTCTTTATTCCTGTATGAAACTTTGAACTTGTTCATGTTATCTAAAAATAAACAGAACACATTTTTCGTTGTTAACAACACTGAAAAATACCATTAAGGGGTTATCTCAGATTAAAAGAAGGTAAAGAACAAATAAAACTGCAAGTTCAACACGCAACACAAAGTATCAGCACAAAGTATCCATGCTAGTAAATGGATACTGTGAACTCAGGGGTTCACAATTTTAGGGTGTGCCTGTTCTGCCTTTGCTTCACTCAGAATTTAAAGCAGAGATGTTACAAATAAAAAATGAGTAAAATATTTTGACATTTTGCGTAAGATATATTTGATGAGCAGCCAGTCTTGAAGACAAAAAAACATCTCAATATTAGGTTTATCTGGCGTCCTTTTATTGCAGGTGAGGAAGGTGTTATTTAAATACTGATGTTGATAATGTCCTACTAAATAATTCATGGGAAGGATATTTTACATGAGAAAGAATAAACACATAGACCATGTTATGAAAACTGCATTCCAAAGACATAAGTTGAGGATCCAAACTTCATGAACTCATCTGGACAACTACACATTATGATGCATATGCAATATTATCCAGATCTGAAATAATGGCATTATCCAGAAATCCTGAATATCCCCAGACATGGATTTGGTAATACTTTTTCTGTGTAGCATGGCTATTCCAATCACACAGTTAAATGCTGATAACACCAATCTAGCTCTACAGTCAGCTCCCTAACAACAGCTGTAGAAGTACTGTATCCATATGCAGCCTCTGCGTTACAGTAATAAAGGTAATATTAAAAAATCCTATACTGGGGTATTTTTATTACTTTTTCAGATTCACACTATTATCTACAGTGCATTTCTAAAACTGTATTGAGACAAAACGTTGTTTAGATGGTTGTTGGGTAAAACCTAAAACTCCAAAGGTTTTGTGCAATTAATGTCTAAAAGACATTTGTATTTTTTGTTTTCTCCTTTGCTTTCTCCCTTTTTTCTCCTCCTTACAGCCAAAAGTTTTATCAGATAGAGTTATTCTGTTAATTACAGTTGTGCAATTTCAGTAGCTGTTCCTGCAGGTAGAAACTGGAGATGTATTTGTAATTATCCTGCAGTATGAAAACATCTACCTTGTATGTTATGATCCAGACTGTGTGGCAATCTGACATTTCTTTTTCATAATGTTATAAAGTTTGAAAACTTTAGCAAAGTCATTGATGGATTTTTTTTAAAAGACCTTTTTTTTTTCACTATGTAGTGTCTTTCCAAGGTGAAAATTCGAATATTTATTTTGTTAACAGACAGGAACTAGGAACTGATTTGGTTCCATGCTTGGAAAGTCTTTTTCCTAAAGGAAGCCTTGCACAACAGTTTGAAAACTGAAATGTTTCTAAGGATTCTCATTTTTTGATTAATCACATGTTTATGACCTTCCTTAGATATCTTTATTCATGGTTCCCTACTACCTTTTATCACCTCATCAGTAATCATCCCTTGTCATTGCATGAGTGCAGCTGCACCAGAGATGAACGATGCATTTCCTCTAACATTTATTCTCTTTTTCTTCCACAGGCCCTACCAAATCCTTGGTCAGTTATCATAGTCTCTTTTCATGTTTTGCTGGGTGACTGGTGGTTTGGCAATATGTTTCTCTCCCGAGTCCCAAACTTCTCTCTTAGGACAAACAGAGAACAAAACTATTCACTTTTCCTATACAAAACAATGCCACAGACACCCCCAAGTTCAAAAGAAAACCATAAAACTATATTTTATTTTTGGGCTAAACTTTCTGCTGAAATTCTTGCAGATTCTGTTCTTGATCTCATTCCCTCTGGTATTCACAATATTTCTCTTTCCTACTGCTTAGTCCCAGGACAGCTATAATCTCTCTGCCAGCAGCACTACAGAGAAACTCTTTGTGTCTGTCATCTACTTCAGATCCCAACCCCAGAGCTTTAAATCATGAAAGCATCTTCTGACCTTACCTTATTTTTCTTACTAAATCCTATGCATTCTTCTCACTTTGCTCTATTCCACAACTTTTTGCATGCCCCCAAGTGTGTACAGAAGCTCCTAACAGCCACATAATCCCCTTCCCCGTTTCTCCACACTCTGTGTAAAATGTTTCTTGGCAACTTACATTGGCATGCAGCAAAATCGTGTCTGTTTGGATCTGAACTGCGTGGTACATAATAAATGCCTGACAAAAATGTCTTTTACCAGGATTTAAAATATCAGTATGGTCATGTTCCTTTCCCAAATGTTTAATCCAGTGACTTTCAGATATCTGAAAACCAGGAAACAAGGAGTTGATATGTCTGTAACTTAAACTTGTGAATATCAAGAAGAATAATGCTAAAGTACGTCAGTGAAGCATTGGCTCTACTCTTCCTTCCCAGCTGGCAAAAATCCACATGCATTTCAGCTGGATTCACTGTGCTAAATGCAGTGATATTGAGTGGTGAAAGGATTAGTTGGAGCAGCTTGGCAGTATGAGGAGATCTGGGTCTAAGCCAGTACTGGGTGTATTCAAGGAGAGAGAGGTATATGTGTGTCTTAATCCAATATCAGTGCAAAGAAATTCAAGCCTTTTCTTGTCATGGATTTTTCAGTGCTGTGAGAGTGAAAATCCTGCAGAAAAATCAACCGAATTTACGGAAGTTTAAAAAGGGATTGTAAAACATCGCATATTTGGGGTTACTTCCTAGCTGTAACCCATGTGGGGATAACTTCAACTCATTGTAGTTCACTTAGCCACACCTTTTACCTTTAAAAAGGTTAAAAAAGGGTGTTAGGTATCATCTAAAGTTATCAAAGGCTCTATTTCCTCTGAAATACAACCTTGTTGGCAAAGACTAAGTGTGAATCTGTATGTTCTGGACTTTTAAGGGCATTGCTCAAAGATGGCAGGTTAACAACTTCACGCCCTATAATTCAGAATTTTCTGGTTTTAAAAGGTTAAATTTCACTGACCCTAATCCTTAGGTAGGGCACAAATCCACAGGCAACCTTAACTGAGCATTAATGAAACACTTTCTTTTGTCAGAGAATGTCTATATTGAATTGAAAGATCAATGTCTTTTCAAAAGACAAATGTGGCACCTATTGCATAATTGCAATACCTGTGAAGTTGTACCTGCATATAAATGCATCTGCAACAGAAATGTGGTTAGGTAACTGTTGTCATTCTTTCCATCATTCAGACAAAACTTCCCATCAGGAAAACTCACCAAAACTTTACAATGGAAGTAGATTATTGTTTTAACTTTGTGAAGAAAGGAAGATGGGGCAGAGAGCTGTGAAAAGCTATCAGCAGAACTGTGAGTAGATTCCAGATCTCTAGTCATTGCCCAATACTACTATTGATAAATTTTGTAATAATTTATGCTCATCTTCCTATTACATCTGTATACTTACAAGATACTGGTGTACAGTAATGGAATATTTGGAGAGTAGTACCTGAAAGGGTGTGTGACAGAAATCACCTATATTCCTGTGGCATAAATGATACAGACATCACTTAATGACTTCTGGAAAAACATGTAAGGATAAACTTACAATGTATAACCTCTATGCAATTTCCCAGATAGTCCTAGCCTTTTACATTAAGAAGATCAGATGGAAAAAACATGGGGCTCCACAGTTTGTCCAAAAAAGACACCACCTGTAGAATGTTCTTTTTGTTTGAAGTCAAGGGGTCTCCAATGCAGACATTAGGACAGAACATTTGGAAGTATTTCACAGTCTCATCATCTAGATCATCTGTCCCAGAATCAGCTCTTACATATGTTTGTTTCAGGGGTCAGCTTTTAATTGTAAAGGTATTCCAAAAGCATATTTTGCATAAGTCAAAACCTCCAAGAATAGTCAAAAAAAATATTAACTGAGACCATTGTAAACAGTATTTTCCTAAATTGTAGACCTCAGTACTACAATGTCTCCACCTGAATTTTTCAGTAGAAATACAACCGAATACAACATGACAAACCTTGTACTTTGATGGCAAATGCACTGCCATGCAAAGAAGCAGAAGTACAATGGTCTGAGAAACAAGGTATATTAGTATGGGCTGAACAGTGCTCAGATAACTAAGTAACCAAGCTAGCTCTTTCAGAACACACTTGGATATCCCTCCATGATATTGCGTCACGCATATAGATCTATCCAAGTGTCTTCAGGGGAGAAAATATCTTTATGGAGGCTCTATGGCATATTTCCAGTGGTGTTAGAAAGTGGGTGGTCAGTCATGTCTGACCACATCTAGATGTAAAAACAGAAAAGTAATCAAAATATTAAAGTCAGTTTCCCCTAAAATATCAGGTGAATTATGCTTCTCTTCATTAAATTGATTTTTCTGGAGTACTGAAATATTTAACTCTACAATTTAAGCAACATTTTCTGTGTGTTTGTTGTTGAAGAGGCTGTGTAAACATACCTGAGAAACAGAATTACAGGAAAAAATGTTTCAATTAAGATCACTCTTCTGCAAGTGTCATGGTCTATCTTTTCCACATTATCACCCTCAACTGGGACTAGATAGGTAAGTCACTACTTTCAGTTCAACTTCAGTACAAACCCATTGTGAAAGACCAACCCTGAAGTATTGTTTTCACCATATAAGACTGTCATAATCTGTAAATCCTCTAGCATAATAAGAATGCCACTTAAAATTTCCTACCTATTCTTATCATGTTAGTCACTGCTCAAGCCAAATAATTATTTAAGAGGTCTAAAATGCCTTACCTTCTGTACTGACCACTGGTATCGATATATTTTCCCATAAGTGAAAAGCATATTAACAGTGAAATTAATTTACTTTCTCTCATCTACCTGTTCAAAATGTAAACTGTCAACACTGAACATTTCCCAATGCAAAGGACCCAGGGAAAAATGTAACAATAGGCTTGGTAAATATCCTTGCTTTATTCAGAAGGCTCCTATTTATCTCCCGTCTGGTTGTTTTTTTGTAAAGATGTATGGAGAACATTGATGTACAGGAATGGCAAGTGATTAACAAACTGCAAGTAATGCAAGACTGAAGTGTTAAGTTTCATGCTGTCAGAAGTTCTGACCTGACAAAACTTCAAAACTTCTATTACTCTCGCCACCCAAATTCATATGCAATCTATAGCCAGTCTCTCTTTCATTCCTATCTTGTCAGCCCAGTCTCTTGTCCTATATTGGTCTAGTATGATCACTACTGAAGCAAATGGTTACAGACTACACTTTCGAAAATTATTCAGGTATGTCTACTATTTTACCTTGTGTTCAATCTCTAGGAGGCAATATTTCATTGCCCATCAAAGGGACAATATCATTACATTTCCCCTTTCCTTTTTCAAAACCCTATCTCTGCAATAAATATCAAAAGTCTTCTTACAGAGAGGGCATTTGATGGAAGCATCACTGAAAACTAATGCAAGATGCACAGAAACCTTTGAATACAGACAACTTATCAGTTTAAGGAAGTTTCTTTTTTCTTTATGAAGACAGCTTCTAAATTTCCAGCCTAAATACATTCATGGTAAATTTATAATTATTTGATCATATGCCAACACTATCCTTTAAGGTTAATACTTCTTTTTCCTATAGCTTTTATTCTTTTGATATATTTATAAATAACAAAAATATTCTTTCACGGGTATCCTTTTGCTCTTGCAATATCTGCTGGTAATACTGACCCTTATTCTCCACTCATTCTAGTTGTTTACACATTTATGCAGCTCAGCTGTCTTGATCGTCAAAGGCAACAACTTAGTGCTTTAGACAATACTTCACCAGTATCCTTAATACTCTTTACCTCTACAGAAAACATCTCTGATTTATCCTATTAGTTGGGTTTTTTGCTCAAAATATCATTTTGTTGTCTTGATGACTGATTAACATACTCATAGTCCTTCCTTTTACTGATGTGCCTCATCTTATAACAGAAGTTGCGTTATATATCTCCAGCTGCATTATCTGATATTTGCAGAGCTAAATTCCACATGACTGTCATTTAGATACAAATGCCCCAAGAAAGGGTGTAGAGAGGAGACCTCTGGCTGGTCAATCTCACCTTTCCATCTGGGATGCACAACATTCCCGAATGGGTCATCACTCCATGGGCATGCTTTCAATCTTTCTGACAACCACTGTATTATCAAGTAAACAAGGATTTAATTTTCAAAACTTTGGGCCAAAAGTAATCCAAAATTCATAATTCCAAAATTCAACTTGGACTAAGCCATAGTCAGCGAATGCTGCAAACTGTGCTCATGCAACTTGACCATTGCAACAATTTTCACACACTCTCTCAACAATTAACCACACTTTTCCCTGTTTAACATAGAAATCTCTCTGTATAGGAGTAGCCCCAAGCATCCTGCAACATGGTGTAATGCTTTTAAATGCATTTCAAAACCTTGCAAATTTAGGTTTTTTTTTCCCCCAGATTTTTTTTTAAGCAAAATAATTAACTGCAAATTAGAAACTGTCAAGTCATAAACTTTAACAAGATTTCCCCCCAGTTTATAACGCTGCATGATGCAACAGAGATGCTCTCAAAATTTCATTATTATTAAGCTAAGTTCTACCACCAAAGATCAAGGAACATAAGCAGTTCACTTATTCCAGTTGGAAGTACCGGGTTCAAAAGACCAAGACTGTTTGTCACCTCCTACAATTCCTATGATTCCCCAAATTTTAGGCCTATAGTCTTGTTTTCTGATTTGGTCCTTTGCCTCAGGTAAGGCTGTTGATAGTAAATCAACATGGTTCATGAATGACTTATAGCCATACCTTGAATTTCTTGAGGGAATTCGTCAATTAAAAAAAAAAATTAGGGAAAATGTTACATAAAACCATTCCTCTGTGTATCCTGTTACCGTTATAATCTTGACAGCCTACTAAAGGATCATTGCATAACTTAAATGTTTCCCTATTGTGCCATTCCTCTAGATACCGTCTATAAACACGCCTGTTTTTCTACACATACTGTATCTAATGAAGTCCCTGTACTCTCCAGTACTGTCAACAGGAGACCCACACTTCACTTCACAGACAGCCTTGAAATTCTCAGTTGAAAGCCAAAGAAGTGTGCAGCTGAATCTGGTTACCCCATCTGGAATCTAAATAAGATGATATATCAAAATATGTTACACTATGGTATTCACATGGAAAGGTTTTGTGGAGCCTTTCTGAGCCCTAAGATCTTTCTTATACTTTAAAAGGATACTGCAATAACCTAAGTGGGAAACTCAGTGTTGAACTGTATTATACACTTTTGCCTGAGGACAGAAATTAAAAAGGAAAGAAAGAAAGAAAGGATTAATTCTATGTCAAACCCTTGATTTAATTCTTAATTTTAAATTATTATCATAAAAAATGCATAAAATACAAGATGGCATAGAATACTTTGCTACTTGAATGATGCCCCTGTCTTCAGTTATGAGAGAGAATAATAATAATAAT